>NC_087404.1:3178694-3181194 GCF_031307605.1 Tribolium castaneum
GCTTCATTTTTGCTTAGAAAAACTAAGTATTGATTTTGAAAAAAATTCATTATTAAAAGTATTATTATTATTATTATTATTATTATTATTATTATTATTGTTATAATTAATATTATTATTACTATTATTATTATTATTAAAAACCGATTACAACTTTTATATAATAAATGTTTTTATACCAGTTTTAAGATGTGTGATTAATTTTAGACAATTTCTTGGCTAAAATCCATAAAATGGCTTGCATTATCTAAAAACACAGATCACAGATGATCTCTTGCATAGAAATGAGAAAACGCTTGTAAATCACAAAATAAGCTTTATTTTTGTTTAGAAAATCTAAGCCTTGATTTAGAAAGAAAAACATTATTAAACATATTCTTATTATTGTTATTTTTATTACTATTAATATTATTATTATTATTGATATTATTATTATTATTATTATTATTTTTACTATTATTATTACATTTGTTATTATTATTATTATTATTATTATTATTATTATTATTATTGTTATTATAATTATTATTTGTATTAAAAACTTACATTAAACAGACAGAAAACGTCGTATTCTGTCACAAAAGAGCTAATTATGTATCACTTTAAATAGAAGCAGTTTATCCTGTTTGTTCCTTTGCTTACATAAGAGCAAACTTTTATAAAGCAATATGCAAGCGCTTAATTAAGGTAACAGTTTTTGGTTTTTTGCTTATATCTGAAGAAAATGCAGCATTTAAAATCGACTCTGAAGACTTCAGTGACTTTTATGTCACCTCCTTTTTCTTCTAATAAAGTATTAGACTCAATAAATTAAGTCTATTTTAAATCACAAGACATTTTCTGTTAAAGCACTTTTTTTTAAATATTAATTATTTTCAAACTTATAGCTCGCTTATGGTTAGTCCTACATGAAAAATGCAAATAACTTTTTTGTAGGAAATTTTATCAGCTTTAATTATAAAAAAAAGATAAAAATTGATAGGAGTAACTGTTTTCGAGATATATGCAAAAAACCAAAGTAAAAACTGTTACAGTTACTGAACAAAAATGTTATTCAGTTTTCAATGTTTGAGACGAAGACGAAAATGCAGCATTTACAAACGACTCTAAAAACTTCAGTGACCTTTCTGTCACCTTGTTTTTCTTTTAATAAAGTATTGGTTCCTATAAATTAAGTGTATTTTAAATCACAGGCACATTTTTTTTTAATTATTAATTATTTTCAAACTTATATCTCGCTTAGGGTTAGTTCTACATAAAAAATGCAAATAACTATTTTGTAGGAAATTTTATCAACTTTAATTTTGGTAAAAAGGTAAAAATTAATAGAAGTAAGTGTTTTTGAGATATAAGCAAAAAACAATAAAACTGTTACCTTAATTAAGCGCTTGCATATAAGCAAATCTAGTACTATTAGTATTATTATTATTAATGTTATTGTTATTAATATGACGAATAAAAACGACTCTGAAAACTTTGGTGATTTTTATGTCTTCTTTTTTTTCCTCTACTAAAGTGTTAGACCCAATTAATTTAGTTTAATTTCGGTTTTTCAAACATTTTATTTTAACGCAAATTTTTGTTAAAGATTATTTATATCCAACTCTATAACTCGCTTATGGTTAGTCCTACAAAAGAAATGCATTTAAATATTTTGTAGAAAATTTTATCAGCTTTAATTTTGAAAGAAAAATGAAAATTGATAGGAGTAACAGTTTTCGAGATATAAGCAAAAAACCAAAGTGAAAACTGTTACAGTTACTGAACAAAAATGTAATTCAGTTTTCAATGTTTGAGACGAAGACGAAAATGCAGCATTTACTGTCACCTCTTTTTTCTTCTGATTAAGTATTGGACCCAATAAATTAAGTGTATTTTAAATCACAAGGCATTTTCTGTTAAAGCATATTTTTTTTTAGTTATTAATTATTTTCAAACTTATATCTCGCTTATGGTTAGTTCTACATGAAAAATGCAAATAACTATTTTGTAGTAAATTTTATCAGCTTTAATTTTAGTGAAAAATTAAAAATTGATAGTAATAACTGTTTTCGAGATATAAGCAAAAAACAAAAAAACTGTTACCTTAAAATAGCGCTTGCATATAAGCAAATTTAGTACTACTTGTATTGTTATTATTAATGTTATTGTTATTAATATGACGACTAAAGACGACTCTGAAGACTTTAGTGACTTTTATGTCTCCTCCTTTTTCCTCTACTAAAGTGTTAGACACAATTAATTTAGTTTAATTTCAGTTTTTCAAACATTTTATTTTAAAACAAATTTTTGTTAAATATTATTTTTATCCAACTCTATAACTCGCTTATGGTTGGTCCTACAAGAAAAATGCAAATAACTATTTTGTAGGAAATTTTATCAGCTTTTATTATGAAAAAAAAAAATAAAATTTGATAGGTATAACGGTTTTCGAGATATAAGCAAAAAACCAATAAGAAAACTGTAACTGTTACTGAACAAAAATGTAATTCAGTGTCTT
>NC_087404.1:3183694-3271194 GCF_031307605.1 Tribolium castaneum
TGTTGTTTTCTCTCTTTCCGTTTTTATAGGTTATTATCATTTGGGTGGGCAATGTCTATGAAAAAGGCTTCTTTCCTTTGTTTGTCATGGAGTACGATGTCAGGTCTGTTGGCCGCTACTGTCTTGTCCGTTCGAATCGTGGTGTCCTAGTACACTTTCCAGCTGTCTGTTTCAGTGACTGGTTGTGGTACATATGTGTAATATGGGTCTTCAGATTCTTGCAGTTTCAGTTTAGTTACGATTTTCTGATGAAGGATTCCAGCAGTGAGGTTATGGCGTTTCAGGTACTCTGTGTGTGCTATCGTGGGGCAGCCTGATGTTATGTGCTGAATAGTTTCTGGTGCAGTTTTGCACATTCTGCAATGATCGTCAATGTCTTCTTTCAGGAAACATTTTTTGTAGTTTTTTGTACTAATGACACCATCCTGGATAGCACACATAAAGTTTTCTGTTTCTCCATATAGACTTCCAGAGGTGAGCCAGCTTGTTGATTCTGTTTGATGGCCTGAGTCCAATGCCTTTGGGTATTTGCCATGTAGTGCTTTTCCTTGCCATTCTTCTCTCTTTTCTCTTATTGTTGGGGCTTGGGTTGGTTCATCATTGTTCTTCAGTTTCTGGGTGAGTAGGAATCTATTTCGCAGATGACTTTGAGTAGTGGAGATTGTTTTTCCTTGAAATATTTCCGCAGGTTGATGATTTGTTTCTTCCAGAGGTGTTCCAAGTTCAAGAGTCCTCTTCCTCCGGATCGTCGTGGTAGGTAGAGTCTGATGACTGACGCATTTGTGTGATGGATTTGGTTTGCTGTCATATCGGTTCTGATTTTTCTATCGATTCTCTCTAGATCTGTTTGCGACCACTGTATTACCCCAAATGTGTAGGTTATTGTTGGTATTGATCAGGTGTTTACGGCTTTCACTTTGTTTTTTCTATTCAGACTTGTGTTTAGGATCTTGTTTATTCTTGTATGTAGTTTCTTCTCTGTTTTATCTTTCAGTTCTTTTGTGTCTCGTATTAGGTGTTGGTCCAGTCCTAAGTATTTGTACTTTTCAGTGTCGTCCAATTCCTTGATGTTGAGGTGTTCAATGTTCTGGCTGGTCGTTTTCTTCTCTTTCTTGTAGATGATCTTGGCACACTTGTCATATCCAAATTTCATACGGATGTTCTCACTGAATGTTTTTGCGATGGTGAGCAGTTTTCCTAGATCTTGTTCATTTTCTGCATATAACTTGGCATCGTCGACGTACAAGAGGTGGCTGAGTCGTTGTGTTGATGAGCCTTTTAGTTTGTAGCCAAGGTTAGAGGATTGAAGCAGTCTTGAGAGTAGATTTAGGCAGATTATGAACCAGATAGGGCTCAAGGAGTCTCCTTGGAAGATGCCACTTTCAATCGGAATTGGGTTGGTTTTCACGGATGATTTTTGGTCATTATTAACTAAGAGTTCTGTTCGCCATGACTTCATGCAATGTTGGAAAAAGTTAACAATTTTGCCATTGACTTTGTAGATGTTAAGTACGTCGATTAAGTATGAATGAGGCACAGAGTCGAAGGCTTTTTGGTAGTCAAGCCAGGCTACACTTACATTTCTATGTCTTTTCTTTGCTTCATTGGCGATTATGCCATCTATAATCAATTGCTCTTTGCACCCCTGGGTCTTCCGTCTACAGCCCATTTGTTCTTCTGTTAGAATTTGATTCTCTTCTACATGGTTGATGATCTTGTTTGCGAGCAGTGATGTTATAGAGTGTTCAAACAAGTTATGGGTCTGTAGTTTTGAGGTTTAGAAAGATCTTCGCTTTTTGCTTTCATATATGTTATCCCTAGTGTGATGAATTGTGGTGTTTCTTCTGGGTATTCAATGATGTTGTTTATGTGTCGTACTAGGTGTGAGTGTACTGCCGTTAAGTTTTTCCACCAGAAGTTCTGGATTTTGTCAGGGCCGGGTGTCTTCCAATTGTGTAGTTTCCGGACAACTTCATGTACATCGATTATTGTGATGTTGAATGATTCCATTCCAGATGTTTCATTTATTCTTTGATTTTCCTCTACAATCCATGGTGCTTCTTTTTTATGGTCCCCTTTGTTTTTCCAAATGTTTTGCCAGAACTCTTCAAGCTCTCCAATGGGTACTGTGTTCGATGTACTGGGTATTGTTGTTGTGTGGTTTAGAGATGCATAGAATGTTTTTTCATTTTTTGAGAAGAGTTTGTTCTGTGTTTTTCTTTTGTGACTTAAGTTGTATCTTCGTAACTTCTTTCCAAATACTGCTATTTTCTGTTTCATCTCATCTATTTTTACTGCTAAATTTCTGTCAAGATGTTCGTCATTCATCTTTAGGTTCATACTCTTCATAATTGATTTTACTTCCTTTTTCAGTTTTCGTCCACCTTTGTTCTTTTTCTAGTCGTTTATCTTGTTGAGTGTGCTTCGTATTCCGTTGATTTTCTTCTCAATTCTTTCTTTCCATTTTGATACTTTCACTTCAGAGGGTGTGTTTATCGTTTTCTCTCCTGGTTGCTCTGGTACTACTTTTTCTGTGACTGCTCTTGCTACACAATAAACGATTGTCTGCACTGCTTCGATGTTCGGAACGTCAGCGTCAGTGGTACTCTCACGAATATAGTTGTTTAAGTATTGAAGAAGTGTATGTACTTTCTTGTTTGGTTTCATTTTTCTTAAGCTGGGTCTGTGATTAGCTTCTGTGTCTTGATAGGAGAGTTTCAAGACTTCAAAATGGTTAATAATTCGGATTTTATCTTCATTTATTAATTCTGTTCTTTCAGTTTCTACTTCTTGGTTCATTCTTGTTGTTTATATTTGTTCTTCTTTTTCTATCTGTGGTTGTTTATTCTCGACATTTATCTCAGCATTTTCTTGTCATTGTTGGTTTCAATAGTGTTGGAATTATCGGTTTCTCTTCTCATTCTTTCCATTTCCTCAGTTCTGATGGTTTGTGTTATGATATCTGGTACTAAGTTATTTCTTTTGATTGATGTTAGTTGTGTTGCCAGTTGGTTTTCAGTTAGTACACTTTCTGGTCTCATCAATCTCAATTCAATCAGCATACGTTTCCTGAATCCGAATTTACACGTGTCACATTTTGTTGCTCGGAGGTACGCTCTTAGGAGGTCACTATTATCGTCACTACACCATTTCTTGAGTCGTCTTGCGTTTCCTAAAGGAGGGGCTTTCCTATTGGGGAGGGCCAGTCTCCTTGGGGATTCTGAGAATGTGCTCGACTCATCCGAGGATGTGCTTGACTCATTGACAGAAGTAGATGTTATGTTCCGATTCGATCTTGTGGGCTGTGAACACTGGAGAGTACTACTCGCTCTACTGTTTCCAGTGTGTGACTGAACATCACGACGTGTCCGAACGGGAGCAGCCGCACTCGCCGTCACGCCGTATGGATTATCATCATGCGAACTTTTATCCATTTTGCTTTTTTGGTGTTTGGTGGTGTCCCAATGCAGGGACCGGCAAGGTTGTGTTCCTTATGACATGTGGTTCCACTTCACCTTCGACAGTTCCGTGGACATGTCATAATTCGCATCTATTTGACAGCCGCCCATTCTGGGGTCAAACTATGACCAGAGAGCCGCCCATTCTGGGTACAGACGCTCCTGGGTTTTTAGTTGTCTACTTCCACTCATTCTGAGATAGAAGTAGACAGATTCCATGGAGTCGCCTATTCTGGGTCAGACACTCCATGGAGGGTTTCCATTAGTCGCCTCTTACGACAGGGAGGAGTATGCCCGAGGTCCTATTCTTTTTCTGACGAGCAGCCCGGGTAGCCTCACGGGTTCTTTATTATTATTATTATTATTATTATTATTATTATTATTATTGTTAAAAACCAATTATAACTTTTGTATAGTAATGTTTTTATAACAGTTTTAAAACGAGTAATTAATTTTAGCCAATTTCTTGCCTAAAAACAATAAAATGGCTTAGATTGCCTAAAAACACAGATCACACATGATCTTTTGCATAGAAATGAGAAAACGCTCATGTAACACACAAAATAAACTTCATTTTTCCTTATTAAAGTATTATTATTATTATTATTACTTTTATTATTATTACTATTATTATTATTATTATTATTATTATTTTTATTATTTTTATTATTTTTATTATTATTATTATTATTAATATTATTATATTATTATTATTGTTATTATTATTATTATTATTAACTTTTGTATAGTAAATGTTTTTATACCAGTTTTAAAATGAGTTATTAATTTTAGACAATTTCTTGCCTAAAAACACAGATTACAGATGATCTCTTGCATAGAAATGAGAAAACGCTCATATAATACAAAACAAGCTTTATTTTTGCTTAGAAAACTAAGCTTACTTTTATTACTATTATTATTATTATTTTTATTATTATTATTATTATTATTATTATTATTATTATTTTATTATTATTACTATTATTATTATTATTATTAACTTTTTTATAGTAAATGTTTTTATACCAGTTTTAAAATGAGGTATTAATTTTAGACAATTTCTTGCCTTAAAACAGATCACAGATGATCTCTTGCATAGAAATGAGAAAACGCTCATATAACACACAAAATAAGCTTCACTTTTGCTTTGAAAACTAAGCTTACTTTTATTACTTATATTATTATTTTTATTATTATTATTATTAAAATTACTTTTATTATTATTATTATTATTATTATTATTATTATTATTACTATTATTAATATTATTATTATTATTATTATTATTATTAAAAACCCATTATAACTTTTGTATAGTAAATGTTTTTATACCAGTTTTAAAATGAGTGATTTATTTTAGACAATTTCTTGCCTAAAAACTATAAAATGGCTTAAATTGCCTAAAAACACAGATCACACATGATCTTTTGCATTGAAATGAGAAAACGCTTATGTAACACACAAAATAAGCTTCATTTTTTCTTATTAAAAGTATTATTATTATTATTACTTTTGTTAGTAATACTATTATTATTATTACTATTATTATTATTATTATTATTATTATTATTATTATTATTATTATTATTATTATTATTATTATTATTATTATTGTTATTATTATTAATAACTTATATTAAACAGACAGAAAACGTCGTATTTTGTCACAAAAGAGCTAATTATGTATCACTTTAAATAGAAGCAGTTTATCCTGTTTGTTCCTTTGCTTACATCAGAGCAAACTTTTATAAAGCGTAACTAAAACCACATGTTCTGACACAAAAAAACGAATTACGTTATAGACTTGAGAACGGTGCATTTCGGACTCTTATAGGACTCTTATAGGACTCTTCTAGGAACAAAAAGTATCAGTTTGGATTAAAACAAATTATTTTTGTTGACAAAATTAACTATTTTGTTGGAAATTTTATCAGCTTTAATTTTGAAAGAAAGATAAAATTTGATAGGAGTAACAGTTTTCGAGATATATGCAAAAAACCAATAAGAAAACTGTAACTGTTACTGAACAAAAATGTAATTCAGTTTTCAATGTTTGAGACGAAGACGAAAATGCAGCATTTAAAACGACTCTGAAGACACTGAATTACATTTTTGTTCAATAACAGTTACAGTTTTCTTATTGGTTATTTGCTTATATCTCGAAAACCGTTACACCTATCAAATTTTAACTTTCTTGAAATTTGCTTTAAAATAAAATGATTGAAAAACCGAAATTAAACTAAATTAATTGGGTCTAACAATTTAGTAGAGGAAAAAGGAGGAGACATAAAAGTCACCAAAGTCTTAAGAGTCGTTTTTAGTTGTCATATAAATTACAATAACATTAATAATAATAATACTAATAGTACTAAATTTGCTTATATGCAAGCGCTTAATTAAGGTAACAGTTTTTTCGTTTTTTGCTTATATCTCGAAAACAGTTACTCCTATCAATTTTTATCTTTTAACTAAAATTAAAGCTGATAAAATTTTCTACAAAATAGTTATTTGCATTTTTCATGAAGGACAAACCATAAGCGAGATATAAGTTTGAAAATAATTAATAATTAAAAAAAGTGCTTTAACAGAAAATTTCTTGTGATTTAAAATACACTTAATTTAATGGGTCCAATAGTTTATTAGAAGAAAAAGGAGGTGACATAAAAGTCACTAAAGTCTTCAGAGTCGTTTTTAAATGCTGCATTTTCTTCTTCGTCTCAAACACTGTAAACTGAATTATATTTTTGTTCAGTAGCAGTTACTGTTTTCTTATTGGTTTTTTGCTTATATCTCAAAAACCGTTACACCTATCAAATTTTATCTTTCTTTCAAAATTAAAGCAGATAAAATTTCCAACAAAGTAGTTATTTGCATTTTTTTTGTAGGACCAACCATAAGCGAGTTATAGAGTTGGATATAAATAATCTTTAACAAAAATTTGCTTTAAAATAAAATGTTTGAAAAACCGAAATTAAACTAAATTAATTGTGTCTAACACTTTAGTAGAGAAAAAAGGAAGAGACATAAAAGTCACTAAAGTCTTCAGAGTCGTCTTTAGTCGTCATATTAATAACAATAACATTAATAATAACAATACTATTAGTACTAAATTTGCTTATATTCAAGCGCTTAATTAAGGTAACAGTTTTTTCGTTTTTTGCTTATATCTCGAAAACAGTTACTCCTATCAATTTTTATCTTTTAACTAAAATTAAAGCTGATAAAATTTTCTACAAAATAGTTATTTGCATTTTTCATGAAGGACTAACCATAAGCGAGATATAAGTTTGAAAATAATTAATAATTAAAAAAAGTGCTTTAACAGAAAATTTCTTGTGATTTAAAATACACTTAATTTAATGGGTCCAATAGTTTATTAGAAGAAAAAAGAGGTGACATAAAAGTCACTGAAGTCTTCAGAGTCGTTTTTAAATGCTGCATTTTCGTCTTCGTCTCAAACACTGTAAACTGAATTATATTTTTGTTCAGTAGCAGTTACTGTTTTCTTATTGGTTTTTTGCTTATATCTCAAAAACCGTTACACCTATCAAATTTTATCTTTTTTTCAAAATTAAAGCTGATAAAATTTCCAACAAAGTAGTTATTTGCATTTTTTTTGTAGGACCAACCATAAGCGAGTTATAGAGTTGGATATAAATAATCTTTAACAAAAATTTGCTTTAAAATAAAATGTTTGAAAAACCAAAATTAAACTAATTAATTCTGTCTAACACTTTAGTAGAGAAAAAAGGAGAAGGCACAAAAGTCACTAAACGTTTCAGAGTCGTCTTTAGTTGTCATATTAATAACAATAACATTAATAATAATACTAATAGTACTAAATTTGCTTATATGCAAGCGCTTAATTAAGGTAACAGTTTTTTTGTTTTTTGCTTATATCTCGAAAACAGTTACTCCTATCAATTTTTATGTTTTCACCAAAATTAAAGCTGATAAAATTTCCTACAAAATATTTATTTGCATTTTTTCTGTAGAACTAACCATAAGCGAGATATTAGTTTGAAAATAATTAATAATTAAAAAAAAATGTGCTTTAACAGAAAATGTCTTGTGATTTAAAATACACTTAATTTATTGGGTCCAATAATTTATTAGAAGAAAAAGGAGGTGACAGAAAGGTCACTGAAGTTCTTAGAGTCGTTTTTATTTGCAGCATTTTCGTCTTCGTCTCAAACATAAAAACTGAATTACATTTTTGTTCAGTAACAGTTACAGAAAAATGTAATTCAGTTTTCAATGTTTGAGACGAAGACGAAAATGCAGCATTTAAAAACGACTCTGAAGACTTCAGTGACTTTTATGTCACCTCATTTTTATTCTAATAAAGTATTGGACCCAATAAATTAAGTGTATTTTAAATCACAAGACATTGTCTGTTAAAGCACTTCTTTTTTAAATATTAATTATGAACAAAAATGTAATTCAGTTTTTAATGTTTGAGACGAAGACGAAAATGCAGCATTTAAAACGACTCTGAAGACACTGAATTACATTTTTGTTCAATAACAGTTACAGTTTTCTTATTGGTTATTTGCTTATATCTCGAAAACCGTTACACCTATCAAATTTTATCTTTCTTGAAATTTGCTTTAAAATAAAATGATTGAAAAACCGAAATTAAACTAAATTAATTGGGTCTAACACTTTAGTAGAGGAAAAAGGAGGAGACATAAAAGTGACCAAAGTCTTAAGAGTCGTTTTTAGTTGTCATATAAATTACAATAACATTAATAATAATAATAATACTAATAGTACTAAATTTGCTTATATGCAAGCGCTTAATTAAGGTAACAGTTTTTTCGTTTTTTGCTTATATCTCGAAAACAGTTACTCCTATCAATTTTTATCTTTTAACTAAAATTAAAGCTGATAAAATTTTCTACAAAATAGTTATTTGCATTTTTCATGGAGGACTAACCATAAGCGAGATATAAGTTTGAAAATAATTAATAATTAAAAAAAGTGCTTTAACAGAAAATTTCTTGTGATTTAAAATACACTTAATTTAATGGGTCCAATAGTTTATTAGAAGAAAAAGGAGGTGACATAAAAGTCACTAAAGTCTTCAGAGTCGTTTTTAAATGCTGCATTTTCGTCATCGTCTCAAACACTGTAAACTGAATTATATTTTTGTTCAGTAGCAGTTACTGTTTTCTTATTGGTTTTTTGCTTATATCTCAAAAACCGTTACACCTATCAAATTTTATCTTTCTTTCAAAATTAAAGCTGATAAAATTTCCAACAAAGTAGTTATTTGCATTTTTTTTGTAGGACCAACCATAAGCGAGTTATAGAGTTGGATATAAATAATCTTTAACAAAAATTTGCTTTAAAATAAAATGTTTGAAAAACCGAAATTAAACTAAATTAATTGTGTCTAACACTTTAGTAGAGAAAAAAGGAAGAGACATAAAAGTCACTAAAGTCTTCAGAGTCGTCTTTAGACGTCATATTAATAACAATAACATTAATAATAACAATACTATTAGTACTAAATTTGCTTATATTCAAGCGCTTAATTAAGTTAACAGTTTTTTCGTTTTTTGCTTATATCTCGAAAACAGTTACTCCTATCAATTTTTATCTTTTAACTAAAATTAAAGCTGATAAAATTTTCTACAAAATAGTTATTTGCATTTTTCATGAAGGACTAACCATAAGCGAGATATAAGTTTGAAAATAATTAATAATTAAAAAAAGTGCTTTAACAGAAAATTTCTTGTGATTTAAAATACACTTAATTTAATGGGTCCAATAGTTTATTAGAAGAAAAAGGAGGTGACATAAAAGTCACTGAAGTCTTCAGAGTCGTTTTTAAATGCTGCATTTTTGTCTTCGTCTCAAACACTGTAAACTGAATTATATTTTTGTTCAGTAGCAGTTGCTGTTTTCTTATTGGTTTTTTGCTTATATCTCAAAAACCGTTACACCTATCAAATTTTATCTTTTTTTCAAAATTAAAGCTGATAAAATTTCCAACAAAGTAGTTATTTGCATTTTTTTTGTAGGACCAACCATAAGCGAGTTATAGAGTTGGATATAAATAATCTTTAACAAAAATTTGCTTTAAAATAAAATGTTTGAAAAAGTAAAATTAAACTAAATTAATTCTGTCTAACACTTTAGTAGAGAAAAAAGGAGCAGGCACAAAAGTCACTAAAGGTTTCAGAGTCGTCTTTAATTGTCATATTAATAACAATAACATTAATAATAATACTAATAGTACTAAATTTGCTTATATGCAAGCGCTTAATTAAGGTAACAGTTTTTTTGTTTTTTGCTTATATCTCGAAAACAGTTACTCCTATCAATTTTTATGTTTTCACCAAAATTAAAGCTGATAAAATTTCCTACAAAAAATTTATTTCCATTTTTTCTGTAGAACTAACCATAAGCGAGATATTAGTTTGAAAATAATTAATAATTAAAAAAAAATGTGCTTTAACAGAAAATGTCTTGTGATTTAAAATACACTTAATTTATTGGGTCCAATAATTTATTAGAAGAAAAAGGAGGTGACAGAAAGGTCACTGAAGTCTTCAGAGTCGTTTTTAAATGCTGCATTTTCGTCTTCGTCTCAAACATTGAAAACTGAATTACATTTTTGTTCAATAACAGTTACAGTTTTCTTATTGGTTTTTTGCTTATATCTCGAAAACCGTTACACCTTTCAAATTTTTTCTTTCTTTCAAAATTAAAGCTGAGAAAATTTTCAACAAAATAGTTAAATGCATTTCTTTTGTAGGACCAACCATAAGCGAGTTATAGAGTTAGATATAAATAATCTTTAACAAAAATTTGCTTTAAAACAAATGTTTGAAAAACCGAAATTAAACTAAATTAATTGTGTCTAGCACTTTAGTAGAGGAAAAAGTAGGAGACATAAAAGTCACTAAAGTCTTCAGAGTCGTCTTTAGTAGTCATATTAATAACAATAACATTAATAATAACAATACTAGTAGTACTAAATTTGCTTATATGCAAGCGCTTAATTAAGGTAACAGTTTTTTTGTTTTTTGCTTATATCTTGAAAACAGTTACTCCTATCAATTTATACCTTTTCACCAAAATTAAAGCCGATAAAATTTTCTACAAAATAGTTATTTGCATTTTTCATGTAGAACTAACTATAAGCGAGATATAAGTTTGATAATAATTTTTAAAAAAAAAGTGCTTTAACAGAAAATGTCTTGTGATTTAAAATACACTTAATTTATTGGGTCCAATACTTAATTTGAAGAAAAAGAAGGTGACAGTAAATGCTGCATTTTCGTCTTCGTCTCAAACATTGAAAACTTAATTACATTTTTGTTCAGTAACTGTTACAGTTTTCACTTTGGTTTTTTGCTTATATCTGGAAAACAGTTACTCCTATCAATTTTTATTTTTCCTTCAAAATTAAAGCTGATAAAATTTCCTACAAAATAGTTTTTTGCATTTTTTTTGTAGGACCAACCATAAGCGAGTTATAGAGTTGGATACAAATAATCTTTAACAAAAATTTGCTTTAAAATAAAATGTTTGAAAAACTGAAATTAAACTAAATTAGTTAGGTCTAGCACTTTAGTAGAGGAAAAAGTAAGAGACATAAAAGTCACCAAAGTCTTCAGATTCGTTTTTAGTTGTCATATAAATAACAATAACATTAATAATAATAATACTAATAGTACTAAATTTGCTTATATGCAAGCGCTTAATTAAAGTAACAGTTTTTTTGTTTTTTGCTTATATCTGGAAAACAGATACTCCTATCAATTTTTACCTATTCACCGAAATTATAGCTGAAACAATTTCCTACAAAATAGTTAATTGTATTTTTTATGTAGAACTAACCATAAGCGAGATATAAGTTTGAAAATAATTAATAATTAAAAAAAAATGTGCTTTAACAGAAAATATCTTGCGATTTAAATTACACTTAATTTATTGGGTCCAATACTTTATTAGAAGAAAAAGGAGGTGACAGAAAGGTTACTGAAGTCTTCAGAGTCGTTTTTAAATGCTGCATTTTCGTCTTCGTCTCAAACATTGAAAACTGTATTACATTTTTGTTCAGTAACTGCTACAGTTTTCACTTTGGTTTTTGCTTATATCTGGAAAACAGTTACTCCTATCAATTTTCATTTTTCCTTCAAAATTAAAGCTGATAAAATTTCCTACAAAATAGTTTTTTGCATTTTTTTTGTAGAACCAACCATAAGCGATTTATAGAGTTGTATATAAATAATCTTTAACAAAAATTTGCTTTAAAATAAAATGTTTGAAAAACTGAAATTAAACTAAATTAGCTGGGTCTAACACTTTAGTAGAGGAAAAAGTAGGAGACATAAAAGTCACCAAAGTCTTCAGATTCGTTTTTAGTTGTCATATAAATAACAATAACATTAATAATAATAATACTAATAGTACTAAATTTGCTTATATGCAAGCGCTTAATTAAGGTAACAGTTTTTTTGTTTTTTGCTTATATCTCGAAAACAGATACTCCTATCAATTTTTTACCTTTTCACCAAAATTATAGCTTATACAATTTCCTACAAAATAGTTATTTGTATTTTTTATATAGAACTAACCATAAGCGAGATATAAGTTTGAAAATAATTAATAATTAAAAAAAAATGTGCTTTAACAGAAAATGTCTTGTGATTTAAAATACACTTAATTTATTGGGTCCAATACTTTATTAGAAGAAAAAGGAGGATACAGAAAGTTTATTGAAGTCTTCAGAGTCATTTTTAAATGCTGCATTTTCGTCTTCGTCTCAAACATTGAAAACTGGATTACATTTTTGTTCAGTAACTGTTACAGTTTTCACTTTGGTTTTTTGCTTATATCTGGAAAACAGTTACTCCTATCAATTTTAATTTTTCCTTCAAAATTAAAGCTGATAAAATTTCCTACAAAATAGTTTTTTGCATTTTTTTGTAGGACTAACCATAAGCGAGTTATAGAGTTGGATATAAATAATCTTTAACAAAAATTTGCTTTAAAATAAAATGTTTGAAAAACTGAAATTAAACTAAATTAATTGTGTCTAACACTTTAGTAGAGAAAAAACGAGAAGACATAAAAGTCACTAAAGTCTTCAGAGTCGACTTTAGTCGTCATATTAATAACAATAACATTAATAATAACAATACTAGTAGTACTAAATTTGCTTATATGCAAGCGCTATTTTAAGGTAACAGTTTTTTTGTTTTTTGGTTATACCTCGAAAACAGTTACTCCTATCAATTTTTACCTTTTCACCAAAATTAAAGCTGATAAAATTTCCTACAAAATAGTTATTTGCATTTTTCATGTAGAACTAACTATAAGCGAGATATAAGTTTGAAAATAATTAATTATTAAAAAAAAATGTGCTTTAACAGAAAATGCCTTGTGATTTAAAATACACTTAATTTATTGGGTCTAATATTTTATTTGAAGAAAAAGAAAGTAACATAAAAGTCACTGAAGTCTTCAGAGTCGATTTTAAATATTTTAAATGCTGCATTTTCGTCTTCGTCTCAAACATTGAAAACTGAGTTACATTTTTGTTCAGTAACAGTTACAGTTTTCTAATTAGTTTTTTGCTTATATCTCGAAAACTGTTACTTCTATCAGTTCTTACCTTCTTTTCAAAATTAAAGCTGATAAAATTTCCTACAAAATAGTTATTTACATTTTTCATGTAGGACTAACCATAAGCGAAATATATGTTTGAAAATAATTAATATTTAAAAAAAATGTGCTTTAACAGAAAATGTCTTGTGATTTAAAGTACACTTAATTTATTAGGTCTAACACTTTTATAGAGAAAAAAGAAGGGGACATAAAAGTCACTGAAGCTTTCAGATTTATTTTTAAATACTGCATTTTCGTCTTCGTCTCAAACATTGAAAACTGAATAACATTTTTGTTCAGTAACAGTTACAGTTTTCTAATTGGTTTTTTGCTTATATCTCAAAAACATCTACTCCTATCAATTTTTAACTTTTTTTCAAAATTAAAGCTGACAAAATTTCCTACAAAATAGTTATTTGCATTTTTCTTGTAGGGCCAACCATAAGCGAGTTATAGAGTTGGATATAAATAATCTTTAACAAAAATTTGCTTTAAAATAAAATGTTTGAAAAACTGGAATTAAACTAAATTAATTAGGCCTAACACTTTAGTAGAGGAAAAAGGAGAAGACATAAAAGTCACCAAAGTCTTCAGAGTCGTTTTTAGTCGTCATATTAATAACAATAACGTTAATAATAATAATACTAATAGTTCTTAATGTGCTTATATGCAAGCGCTTAATTAAGGTAACAGTTTATTAATTTCTTGCTTATATCTCGAAAACAGTTACTCCTATCAATTTTTATCTTTTCACTAAAATTAAAGCTGATAAAATTTCCTACAAAATAGTTATTTGCATTTTTCATGTAGGACTAACCATAAGCGAGAAATAAGTTTGAAAATAATTAACTATTAAAAAAAAATGTGCTTTAACAGAAAATGTCTTGTGATTTAAAATACACTTAATTTATTGGGTCCAATACTTAATTAGAAGAAAAAGGAGGTGACAGTAAATGTTGCATTTTCGTCTTCGTCTCAAACATTGAAAACTGAATTACATTTTTGTTCAGTAACTGTAACAGTTTTCACTTTGATTTTTTGCTTATATCTCGAAAACTGTTACTACTATCAATTTTTATCATTTTTTCAAAATTAAAGCTGATAAAATTTCCTACAAAATATTTAAATGCAATTCTTTTGTAGGACTAACCATAAGCGAGTGATAGAGTTGGATATAAATAATCTTTAACAAAAATTTGCGTTAAATTAAAATGTTGGAAAAGCCGAAATTAAACTAAATTAATTGGGTCTAACACTTTAGTAGAGGAAAAAGAAGAAAACATAAAAGTCACCAAAATCTTCAGAGTGGTTTTTAGTCGTCATATTAATAACAATAACATTAATAATAATAACACTAATAGTACTAGATTTGCTTATATGCAAGCGCTTAATTAAGGTAACAGTTTTTTTGTTTTTTGCTTATATCTCGAAAACACTTACTCCTATCAATTTTTACCTTTTCACCAAAATTAAAGCTGATAAAATTTTCTACAAAATAGTTATTTGCATTTTTTATGTAGAACTAACCCTAAGCGAGATATAAGTTTGAAAATAATTAATATTTAAAAAAAAGGGCTTTAACAGAAAATGTCTTGTGATTTAAAATACACTTAATTTATTGGGTCCAATACTTTATTAGAAAAAAAAGAAGGTGACATAAAAGTCACTGAAGTCTTCAAAGTCGTTTTTAAATGCTGCATTTTCGTCTTCGTCTCAAACATTGAATTACATTTTTGTTCAGTAACAGTTACAGTTTTCTTATTGGTTTTTTGCTTATATCTCGAAAACAGTTACTCCTATCAATTTTTATTTTTCTTTCAAAATTAAAGCTGATAAAATTTCCTACAAAATAGTTAAATGCATTACTTTTGTACGACCAACCATAAGCGAGTTATAGAGTTAGATATAAATAATCTCTAACAAAAATTTGCTTTAAAATAAAATGTTTGAAAAACCGAAATTAAACTAAATTAATTGGGTCTAACACTTTAGTAGAGGAAAAAAAAAGACATAAATGTCACCAGTCTTCAGAGTCGTTTTTAGTCGTCATATTAATAACAATAACATTAATAATAAAAATACTAATAGTACTAAATTTGCTTACATGCAAACGCTTGATAAAGGTAACAGTTTTTTGGTTTCTTGCTTATATCTCGAAAACAGTTACTCCTATCAGTTTTTATCTTTTTACTATTATAATTAATGCTGATAAAATTTCCTACAAAATAGTTATTTGCATTTTTCATGTAGGACTACCCATAAGCGAGATATATGTTTGAAAATAATTGATATTTAAAAAAAGTGCTTTAGCAGAAAATGTCTTGTGATTTAAAATATACTTAATTTATTGGGTCCAATTCTTTATTAGAAGAAAAAGTAGGTGACATAAAAGTCACTGAAGTCTTCAGAGTCGTTTTTAAATGCTGCATTTTCGTCTTCGTCTCAAACATTGAAAACTGAATTTCATTTTTGTTTAGTAACAGTTATACTTTTCTTATTGGTTTTTTGATTATATCTCAAAAACTGCTACTCCTATCAAATTTTATCTTTTTTTCAAAATTAAAGCTGATAAAATTTCCAACAAAATAGTTATTTACATTTTTCTTGTAGGACCAGGCATAAGCGAGTTATAGAGTTGGATATAAATTATATTTAACAAAAATTTGCTTTAAAATAAAATGTTTGAAAAATCGCAATAAAACAAAATTAATTGTGTCTAACACTTTAGTAGAGGAAAAAGGAGAAAATATAAAAGTCACTAAAGGTTTCAGAGTCGTCTTTAATCGTCATATTAATAACAATAACATTTATAATAATAATACTAATAGTACTAAATTTGCTTATATGCAAGCGCTTATTTAAGGTAACAGTTTTTTTGTTTTTTGCTTATATCTCGAAAACAGTTACTCCTAACAATTTTTAATTTTTCACCAAAATTAAAGCTGATAAAATTTTCTACAAAATAGTTAAATGCATTCCTTTTGTACGACCAACCATAAGTGAGTTATAGATTTGGATATAAATAATCTCTTACAAAAATTTGCATTAAAATAAAATGTTTGAAAAACCGAAATTAAACTAAATTAATTGGGTCTAACACTTTAGTAGAGGAAAAAAAAAGACATAAAAGTCACCAGTCTTCAGAGTCGTTTTTTGTCGTTATATTAATAACAATAACATTAATAATAAAAATATTAATAGTACTAAATTTGCTTATATGCAAACGCTTAATTAAGGCAACGGTTTTTTGGTTTCTTGCTTATATCTCGAAAACAGCTACTCCTATCAGTTTTTATCTTTTTACTATAATTAAAGATAATAAAATTTCCTACAAAATAGTTATTTACATTTTTCTTGTAGGACCAAGCATAAGCGAGTTATAGAGTTGGATATAAATAATATTTAACAAAAATTTGCTTTAAAATAAAATGTTTGAAAAACCGCAATAAAACTAAATTAATTGTTTCTAACACTTTAGTAGAGGAAAAAGGAGAAAATATAAAAGTCACTAAAGGTCTCAGAGTCGTCTTTAGACGTCATATTAATAACAATAACATTAATAATAATAATACTAATAGTACTAAATTTGCTTATATGCAAGCGCTTATTTAAAGGTAACAGTTTTTTGTTTTTTGCTTATATCTCGAAAACAGTTACTCCTAACAATTTTTACTTTTTCACCAAAATTAAAGCTGATAAAATTTTTTACAAAATAGTTATTTGCATTTTTTATGTAGAACTAACCATAAGCAAGATATAAGTTTGAAAATAATTAAAAAAAAATGTGCTTTAACAGAAAATGTCTTGTGATTTAAAATACACTTAATTTATTGGGTCCAATACTTTATTAGAAGAAAAAGGAGGTGACAGAAAGGTTACTGAAGTCTTCAGAGTCGTTTTTAAATGCTGCATTTTCGTCTTCGTCTCAAACATTAAAAACTGGATTACATTTTTGTTCAGTAACTGTTACAGTTTTCACTTTGGTTTTTTGCTTATATCTGGAAAACAGATACTCCTATCAATTTTTATTTTTCCTTCAAAATTAAAGCTGATAAAATTTCCTACAAAATAGTTATTTGCATTTTTCATTTAGGACTAACCATAAGCGAGATATGTTTGAAAATAATTAATATTTAAAAAAAAAGTGCTTTAACAGGAAATGTCTTGTGATTTAAAATACACTTAATTTATTGGGTCCAATTCTTTATTAGAAGAAAAAGGAGGTGACATAAAAGTCACTGAAGTCTTCAGAGTCGTTTTTAAATGCTGCATTTTCGTCTTCGTCTCAAACATTGAAAACTGAATTACATTTTTGTTCAGTAACAGTTACAGTTTTCTTATTGGTTTTTTGCTTATATCTCGAAAACTGTTACTCTTATCAATTTTTATCTTTCTTTCAAAATTAAAGCTGACAAAATTTCCTACAAAATAGTTAAAAGCATTCCTTTTGTACGACCAACCATAAGCGAGTTATAGAGTTGGATATAAATAATCTCTAACAAAAATTTGCTTTAAAATAAAATGTTTGAAAAACCGAAATTAAACTTAATTAATTGGGTCTAACACTTTAGTAGAGGAAAAAAAAAAGACATAAAAATCACCAGTCTTCAGAGTCGTTTTTAGTCGTCATATTAATAACAATAACATTAATAATAAAAATACTAATAGTACTAAATTTGCTTATATGCAAACGCTTAATTAAGGTAACAGTTTTTTGGTTTCTTGCTTATATCTCGAAAACAGTTACTCCTATCAGTTTTTATCTTTTTACTATAATTAAAGCTGATAACATTTTCTACAAAATAGTTATTTGCATTTTTCATGTAGGACTAACCATAAGCGAGATATATGTTTGAAAATAATTAATATTTAAAAAAAAAGTGCTTTAACAGAAAATGTCTTGTGATTTAAAATACACTTAATTTATTGGGTCCAATTCTTTATTAGAAGAAAAAGGAGGTGACATAAAAAACACAAGACATTTTCTGTTAAAGCACTTTTTTTTTAACTATTAATTATTTTCAAACTTATATCTCGCTTATGGTTAGTTTTACAAAAAAAAATGCAAATAACTATTTTGTAGGAAATTTTATCAGCTTTAATTTTCAAAGAAAGATAAAAATTGATAGGAGTAACTGTGTTCGAGATATAAGCAAAAAACCAAAGTGAAAACTGTAGCAGTTATTAGTTACGCTTTATAAAAGTTTGCTCTTATGTAAGCAAAGAAACTAGCAGGATAAACTGCTTCTATTTGAAGTGATACATAATTAGCCCATTTGTGACAGAATACGACGTTTTCTGTCTGTTTAATATAAGTTTTTAATAATAATAATAATAATAATAATAATAATAATAATAATAATAATAGTAATAATAATAATAATAATAATAGTAATAAAAATAATAATAATAGTAATAAAGGAAAGCTTAGTTTTTTAAGCCAAAATGAAGCTTATTTTGTGTGTTACATGAGCGTTTTCTCATTTCTATGCAAGAGATCATCTGTGATCTGTGTTTTTAGGCAAGAAATTGTCTAAAAATAATAACTCATTTTAAAACTGGTATAAAAGCATTTACTATACAAAAGTTAATAATAATAATAATAATAATAATAATAATAATAATAATAATAATAATAGTAATAATAATAATAATAATAATAATAATAATAATAATAATAATATAAATAATAGTAACAATAATAATAATAATAATAATAGTAATAGTAATAAAAGTAATAATAATAATAATATTTTTAATAAGGAAAAATGAAGTTTATTTTGTGTGTTACATGAGCGTTTCCTCATTTCTATGCAAAAGATCATGTGTGATCTAATTGTCTAAAATTAATCACTCATTTTAAAACTGGTATAAAAACATTTACTATACAAAAGTTATAATAATAATAATAATAATAATAATAATAATAATAATAATAATAATAATAATAATAATAATAGTAATAATAATAGTAATAATAACAACAATAATATTAATAATAATAATAGTAATAGTAATAAATGTAATAAAAATAATAATACTTTTAATAAGGAAAAATGAAATTTATTTTGTGTGTTACATGAGCGTTTTCTCATTTCTATGAAGAAGATCATGTGTGATCTGTGTTTTTAGGCACTCTAAGCCATTTTATAGTTTTAGGCAAGAAATTGTCAAACATTAATCACTCATTTTAAAACTGGTATAAAAGCATTTACTATACAAAAGTTAATAATAATAATAATAATAATAATAATCATAATAATAATAATAATAATAATAATAATAATAATAATAATAATAATAATAATAATAATAATAATAATAATAATAATAATAACAATAATAATAATAATAATAATAGTAATAGTAATAAAAGTAATAATAATAATAATATTTTTAATAAGGAAAAATGAAGTTTATTTTGTGTGTTACATGAGCGTTTCCTCATTTCTATGCAAAAGATCATGTGTGATCTAATTGTCTAAAATTAATCACTCATTTTAAAACTGGTATAAAAACATTTACTATACAAAAGGTATAATAATAATAATAATAATAATAATAATAATAATATTAATAATAATAATAATAGTAATAATAATAATAATAATAACAACAATAATATTAATAATAATAATAGTAAAAGTAATAAAAATAATAATACTTTTAATAAGGAAAAATGAAATTTATTTTGTGTGTTACATGAGCGTTTTCTCATTTCTATGCAGAAGATCATGTGTGATCTGTGTTTTTAGGCACTCTAAGCCATTTTATAGTTTTAGGCAAGAAATTGTCAAACATTAATCACTCATTTTAAAACTGGTATAAAAACATTTACTATACAAAAGTTATAATCGGTTTTTAATAATAATAATAATAATAATAATTATAATAATTATAATAATTATAATAATATTAATAATAGTAATAAAAGTAATACCAATAATAATAATAATAATAATAATAATAATACTTATAATAATGATTTTCTTTCTAAATTAACGTTTAGTTTTTCTAAGCAAAAATGACGCTTATTTTGTGTTATCTGAGCGTTTTCTCATTTCTACGCAAGAGATCATCTGTGATCTGTGTTTTTAGGCAAAAAATTGTCTAAAATTAATAACTCATTTTAAAACTGGTATAAAAACATTTACTATACAAAAGTTATAATCGGTTTTTAATAATAATAATAATAATAATAATAATAATAATAATAATAATAATTTAATAACAAAACATTAATAATAATAATAATAATACTAATAGTACAAAATTTGCTTATATGCAAGCGCTTAATTAAGGTAACAGTTTTTTGGTTTCTTGCTTATATCTCGAAAACAGTTACTCCTATCATTTTTTATCTCTTAACTAAAATTAAAGCTGATAAAATTTCCTACAAAATAGTTATTTGCATTTTTAATGTAGAACTAGCCATAAACGAGATATAAGTTTAAAAATAATTAATATTTTAAAAAAAAGTGCTTTAACAGAAAATGCCTTGTGATTTAAAATACACTTAATTTATTGGTTCCAATACTTTATTAGAAGAAAAAGAGGTGACATAAAAGTCACTGAAGTCTTCAGAGTCGTTTTTAAATGCTGCATTTTTGTCTTCGTCTCAAACATTGAAAACTGAATTACATTTTTGTTCAGTAACAGTTATAGTTTTCTTATTGGTTTTTTGCTTATATCTCGAAAACAGTTACTCCTATCAGTTTTTATTTTTTTACTATAATTAAAGCTGATATCATTTTTTACGAATTAGTTAATTGCATTTTTTACGTAGGACTAACCATAAGCGAGATATAAGTTTGAAAATAATTAATATTTTAAAAAAAAGTGCTTTAACAGAAAATGTCTTGTGATTTAAAATACACTTAATTTATTGGTTCCAATACTTTATTAGAAGAAAAAGGAGGTGACATAAAAGTCACTGAAGTCTTCAGAGTCGTTTTTAAATGCTGCATTTCCGTCTTCGTCTTAAACATTGAAAACTGAATTACATTTTTGTTCAGCAACTGTTACAGTTTTCACTTTGGTTTTTTACTTATACCTCGAAAACAGTTCCTTCTATCAAATTTTATCTTTCTTTCAAAATTAAAGCTGATAAAATTTCCTACAAAATAGTTATTTGCTTTTTTTTTGTAGGACCAACCATAAGCGAGTTATAGAGTTGGATATAAATAATATTTAACAAAAATTTGCTTTAAAATAAAATGTTTGAGAAACTGAAATTAAACTAAATTAATTGTGCCTAACACTTTAGTAGAGGAAAACGGAGAAGACATAAAAGTCACCAAAGATTTCAGAGTCGTCTATAGTCGTCATATTAATAACAATAACATTAATAATAATAATACTAATAGTACTAAATTTTCTTATATGCAAACGCTTAATTAAGGTAACATTATTTTTGTTTTTGGCTTATATCTCAAAAACAGTTATTCTTACTCCTATCCTACAAGAAAAATGCAAATAACTATTTTGTTGGACATTTTATCAGCTTTAATTTTGAAAGAAAGATAAAATTTGATAGGAGTAACTGTTTTCGAGATATAAGCAAAAAACCAATAAGAAAACTGTAACTGTTACTAAACAAAAATGTAATTCAGTTTTTAATGTTTGAGACGAAGACAAAAATGCAGCATTTAAAAACGACTCAGAAGACTTCAGTGACTTTTATATCGCCTCCTTTTTTTCTAATAAAGTATTGGGCCCATTAAATTGTATTTTAAGTAATTAAGTGTATTTTAAATCACAAGACATTTTCTGTTAAGCACTTTTTTTTATATTAATTATTTTCAAACTTATATCTTGCTTATGGTTAGTCCTACATAAAAAATGCAAATAACTATTTTGTAGGAAATTTGATCAGCTTTATTTTAGTAAAAAATGAAAATTGATTGGAGTAAGTGATTTCGAAATATAAGCAAGAAACCAAAAAACTGTTACCTTAATTAAGCGTTTGCATATAAGCAAATTTAGTACTATTAGTATTATTATTATTAATGTTATTGTTATCAATATGATGACTAAAAACGACTTTGAAGACTTTGGTAACTTTTATGTCTTCTCCTTTTTCCTCTACTAAAGTGTTAGACCCAATTAATTTAGTTTAATTTCGGCTCCTCAAACATTATATTTTAAAGCAAATTTTTTTTAAAGATTATTTATATCCAACTCTATAACTTGCTTATGGTTGGTCCTACAAAAAAATGCATTTAACTAATTTGTAGGCTATTTTATCAGCTTTAATTTTGAAAGAAAGATAAAATTTGATAGAAGTAACTGTTTTCCAGATATAAGCAAAAAGCCAATTAAAAAACTGTAACTGTTACTGAACAAAAATGTAATTCAATTTT
Source organism: Tribolium castaneum (assembly GCF_031307605.1). Lineage (NCBI taxonomy): Eukaryota > Metazoa > Arthropoda > Insecta > Coleoptera > Tenebrionidae > Tribolium > Tribolium castaneum. The sequence continues at coordinate 3,206,142 of NC_087404.1, forward strand.
CAATGTTTGAGACGAAGTCGAAAATGCAGCATTTAAAAACGACTCTGAATACTTCAGTGACTTTTATGTCACGTCCTTTTTCTTCTAATAAAGTATTGGACTCAATAAATTAAGTGTATTTTAAATCACAAGACATTTTCTGTTAAAGCACTTTTTTTTAAAATATTAAATATTTTCAAACTTATATCTCGCTTATGGTTAGTCCTACATGAAAAATGCAAATAACTATTTTGTAGAAAATTTTATCAGCTTTACTTTTAACGAAAAGATAAAAATTGATAGGAGTAACTGTTTTCGAGATTTAAGCAAGAAACCAAAAAACTGTTACCTTAATTAAGCGCTTGCAGTTAAGCAAATTTAGTACTATTAGTATTATTATTATTAATGTTATTGTTATTAATATGACGACTATAAACGACTTTGAAGACTTTAGTGACTTTTATATCTTCTCCTTTTTCCTCTACTAAAGTGTTAAACCCAATTAATTTAGTTTAATTTTGGTTTTTCAAACATTTTATTTTTAAGTAAATTTTTGTTAAAGATTATTTATATCCAACTTTATAACTCGCTTATGGTTTGTCCTACAAAAGAAATGCGAATAACTATTTTGTAGGAAATTTTATCAGCTATAATTTTTAAAGAAAGATAAAAATTGATAGGAGTAACTGTTTTCGAGATATAAGCAAGAAACCAAAAAACTGTTACCTTAATTAAGCGCATGCATATAAGCAAATTTAGTATTATAAGTATTATTATTATTAATGTTATTGTTATTAATATGACGACAAAAGACGACTTTGAAAACTTTAGTGACTTTTATGTCTCCTCCTTTTTCCTCTACTAAAATGCTAGACCCAATTAATTTAGTTTAATTTCAGTTTTTCAAACATTTTATTTTACAGCAAATTTTTGTTAAAAATTATTTATATCCAACTCTATAACTCGCCTATGGTTGGTCCTACAGGAAATTTGCAAATAACTATTTTGTAGGAAATTTTATCAGCTTTAATTTTGAAAAAAAGATAAAATTTGATAAGAGTAACTGTTTTCGAGATATAAGCAAAAAACCAAAGTGAAAACTGTTACAGTTACTGAACAAAAATGTAATACAGTTTTCAATATTTGAGACGAAGTCAAAGATGCAGCATTTAAAGACGACTCTGAAGACTTCAGTGACTTTTATGTCACCTCGTTTCCTCTAATAAAGTGTTGGACCCAATAAATTAAGTGTATTTTAAATCACAAGACATTTTCTGTTAAAGCATTTTTTTTTAAACATTAATTATTTTCAAACATATATCTCGCTTATGGTTAGTCCTACATGAAAAATGCAAATAACTATTTTGTAGAAAATTTTGTCGGCTTTAATTTTAGTGAAAAGATAAAAATTGATAGCAGTAACTGTTTTCGAGTTATAAGCAAGAAACCAAAAAACTGTTACCTTAATTAAGCGTTTGCATATAAGCAAATTTAGTACTATTAGTATTATTATTATTAATGTTATTGTTATTAATATGACGACTAAAAACGTCTCTGAAGACTTTGGTGACTTTTATGTCTTTTCCTTTTTCCTCTACTAAAGTGTTAAACCTAATTAATTTAGTTTAATTTCGGTTTTTCAAACATTTTATTTTAATGCAAATTTTTGTTAAAGATTATTTATATCCAACTCTGTAACTCGCTTATGGTTGGTCCTACAAGAAAAATGCAAATAACTATTTTGTAGCAAATTTTATCAGCTTTAATTTTAAAAGAAAGATAAAAATTGATAGGAGTAACTTTTTTTGAGATATAAGCAAGAAACCAAAAAACAGTTACCATAATTAAGCGCTTGCATATAAGCAAATATAGTACTTTTAGTATTATTATTATTAATATTATTGTTATTATTATGACGACAAAAAACGATTCTGAAGACTTTGGTGTCTTTTATGTCTTCTCCTTTTTCCTCTACTAAAGTGTTAAACCCAATTAATTTAGTTTAATTTCGGTTTTTCAAACATTTTATTTTAAAGCAAATTTTTGTTAAAAATTATTTATATCCAACTCTATAACTCGCCTATGGTTGGTCCTACAGGAAATTTGCAAATAACTATTTTGTAGGAAATTTTATCAGCTTTAATTTTGAAAAAAAGATAAAATTTGATAAGAGTAACTGTTTTCGAGATATAAGCAAAAACCAAAGTGAAAACTGTTACAATTACTGAACAAAAATGTAATACAGTTTTCAATATTTGAGACGAAGTCAAAGATGCAGCATTTAAAGACGGCTCTGAAGACTTCAGTGACTTTTATGTCACCTCCTTTTCCTCTAATAAAGTGTTGGACCTAATAAATTAAGTGTATTTTAAATCACAAGACATTTTCTGTTAAAGCATTTTTTTTTAAACATTAATTATTTTCAAACATTTATCTCGCTTATGGTTAGTCCTACATGAAAAATGCGAATAACTATTTTGTAGAAAATTTTGTCGGCTTTAATTTTAGTAAAAAGATAAAAATTGATAGCAGTAACTGTTTTCGAGTTATAAGCAAGAAACCAAAAAACTGTTACCTTAATTAAGCGTTTGCATATAAGCAAATTTAGTACTATTAGTATTATTATTATTAATGTTATTGTTATTAATATGACGACTAAAAACGTCTCTGAAGACTTTGGTGACTTTTATGTCTTTTCCTTTTTCCTCTACTAAAGTGTTAAACCCAATTAATTTAGTTTAATTTCGGTTTTTCAAACATTTTATTTTAATGCAAATTTTTGTTAAAGATTATTTATATCCAACTCTATAACTCGCTTATGGTTGGTCCTACAAGAAAAATGCAAATAACTATTTTGTAGCAAATTTTATCAGCTTTAATTTTAAAAGAAAGATAAAAATTGATAAGAGTAACTTTTTTTGAGATATAAGCAAGAAACCAAAAAACAGTTACCATAATTAAGCGCTTGCATATAAGCAAATATAGTACTTTTAGTATTATTATTATTAATATTATTGTTATTATTATGACGACAAAAAACGATTCTGAAGACTTTGGTGACTTTTATGTCTTCTCCTTTTTCCTCTACTAAAGTGTTAAACCCAATTAATTTAGATTAATTTCGGTTTTTCAAACATTTTATTTTAAAGCAAATTTTTGTTAAAAATTATTTATATCCAACTCTATAACTCGCCTATGGTTGGTCCTACAGGAAATTTGCAAATAACTATTTTGTAGGAAATTTTATCAGCTTTAATTTTGAAAAAAAGATAAAATTTGATAAGAGTAACTGTTTTCGAGATATAAGCAAAAAACCAAAGTGAAAACTGTTACAATTACTGAACAAAAATGTAATACAGTTTTCAATGTTTGAGACGAAGTCGAAGATGCAGCATATAAAGACGACTCTGAAGACTTCAGTGACTTTTATGTCACCTCCTTTTTCCTCTAATAAAGTGTTGGACCCAATAAATTAAGTGTATTTTAAATCACAAGACATTTTCAGTTAAAGCACTTTTTTTTTAAATTTTAATTATTATTAAACATATATCTCGCTTATGGTTAGTCCTACATGAAAAATGCAAATAACTATTTTGTAGGAAATTTTGTCGGCTTTAATTTTAGTAAAAAGATAAAAATTGATAGGAGTAACTGTTTTCGAGTTATAAGCAAGAAACCAAAAAACTATTACCTTAATTAAGCGTTTGCATATAAGCAAATTTAGTACTATTAATATCATTATTATTAATGTTATTGTTATTAATATGACGACTAAAAACGTCTCTGAAGACTTTGGTGACTTTTATGTCTTCTCCTTTTTCCTCTACTAAAGTGTTAAACCCAATTAATTTAGTTTAATTTCGGTTTTTCAAACATTTTATTTTAAAGCAAATTTTTGTTAAAGATTATTTATATCCAACTCTATAACTCGCTTATAGTTGGTCCTACAAGAAAAATGCAAATAACTATTTTGTAGCAAATTTTATCAGCTTTAATTTTGAAAAAAAGATAAAATTTGATAGGAGTAACAGTTTTCGAGATATATGCAAAAAACCAATAAGAAAACTGTAACTGTTACTGAACAAAATGTAATTTAGTTTTCAATGTTTGAGACGAAGACAAAAATGCAGCATTTAAAACGACTCTAAAGACACTGAATTACATTTTTTTCAGTAACAGTTACAGTTTTCCTATTGGTTTTTTCTTATATCTCGAAAACCGTTACACCTATCAAATTTTATCTTTCCTTCAAAATTAAAGCTGAGAAAATTTCCAACAAAATAATTAAGCATTTCTTTTGTAGGACCAACCATAAGCGAGTTATAGAGTTAGATATAAATAATATTTAACAAAAATTTGCTTTAAAATAAAATGTTTGAAAAACCGAAATAAAACTAAATTAATTGGGTCTAACACTTTAGTAGAGGAAAAAAGAGGAGACATAAAAGTCACCAAAGTCTTCAGAGTCGTTTTTAAATGCTGCATTTTCGTCTTCGTCTCAAACATTAAAAACTGAATTACATTTTTGTTCAGTAACAGTTACAGTTTTCCTATTGGTTTTTTGCTTATATCTCGAAAACAGTTACTACTATCAAATTTTATCTTTCTTTTAAAATTAAAGCTGATAAAATTTCCAATAAAATAGTTATTTGCATTTTTCTTGTAGGACCAATCATAAGCGAGTTATAGAGTTGGATATAAATAATATTTAAAAAAATTTGCTTTAAAATAAAATGTTTGAAAAACTGAAATTAAACTAAATTAATTGTGTCTTACACTATAGTAGAAGAAAAAGTAGGAGACACAAAAGTCACTAAAGTCTTCAGAGTCGTCTTTAGTCGTCATATTAATAACAATAACATTAATAATAACAATACTAGTAGTACTAAATTTGCTTATATGCAAGCGCTATTTTAAGGTAACAGTTTTTTTGTTTTTTGCATATATCTCGAAAACAGTTACTCCTATCAATTTTTACCTTTTCACCAAAATTAAAGCTGATAAAATTTCCTACAAAATAGTTATTTGCATTTTTTATGTTGAACTAACCATAAGCGAGATATAAGTTTGAAAATAATTAATAATTAAAAAAATATATGCTTTAACAGACAATGTCTTGTGATTTAAAATACACTTAATTTATTGGGTCCAATACTTAATTAGAAGAAAAAAGAGGTGACAGTAAATGCTGCATTTTCGTCTTCGTCTCAAACATTGAAAATTGAATTACATTTTTGTTCAGTAACTGTAAAAGTTTTCACTTTGGTTTTTTGCTTATATCTCGAAAACTGTTACTCCTATCAATTTTTATCTTTCTTTCAAAATTAAACCTGATAAAATTTCCTACAAAATAGTTAGTTTAAATTTTTTTGTAAGACTAACCATAAGCGAGTTATAAAGTTGGATATAAATAATCTTTAACAAAAATTTGCGTTAAAATAAAATGTTTGAAAAGCCGAAATTAAACTAAATTAATTGGGTCTAACACTTTAGTAGAGGAAAAAGAAGAAGACATAAAAGTCACCAAAGTCTTCAGAGTCGTTTTTAGTCGTCATATTAATAACAATAGCATTAATAATAATAACACTAATAGTACTAGATTTGCTTATATGCAAGCGCTTAATTAAGGTAACAGTTTTTTTGTTTTTTGCTTATATCTCGTAAACACTTACTTCTATCAATTTTTACCCATTCACCAAAATTAAAGCTGATAAAATTTCCTACAAAATAGTTATCTGCATTTTTCTTGTAGAGCCAACCATAAGCGAGTTATAGAGTTGGATATAAATAATATTTAACAAAAATTTGCTTTAAAATAAAATGTTTGAAAAACTGAAATTAAACTAAATTAATTGTGTCTAACACTTTAGTTGAGAAAAAAGTAGGAGACATAAAATTCACTATAGTCTTCAGAGTCGTCTTTAGTCGTCATATTAATAACAATAACATTAATAATAACAATACCAGTAGTACTAAATTTGCTTATATGCATACGCTATTTTAAGGTAATATTTTTTTTGTTTTTTGCTTATATCTCGAAAACAGTTAGTCCTATCAATTTTTATTTTTTCACCAAAATTAAAGCTGATAAAATTCCCTACAAAATAGGTATTTGCATTTTTCATGTAGAACTAACCATAAGCGAGATATAAGTTTGAAAATAATTAATAATTATTAACTGTTTAAGTAACTGTTTTCGAGATATAAGCAAAAAACCAATAAGAAAAATGTAACTGTTACTGAACAAAAATGTAATTCAGTTTTCAATGTTTGAGACGAAGACGAAAATGCAGCATTTAAAAACGACTCTGAAGACTTCAGTGACTTTTATGTCACCTCCTTTTTCATCTAATAAAGAATTGGACCCAACAAATTAAGTGTATTTTAAATCACAAGACATTTTCTGTTAAAACACATTTTTTTTTAATTATTAATTATTTTCAATCTTATATCTTATATCTTATATCTTATATCTTGCTTATAATAAGCAAATTAATTAAAAGCTTAATTAAGGTAACAGTTTTTTGGTTTCTTGCTCATATCTCGAAAACAGTTACTCTTATCAGTTTTAATCTTTTTACTACAATTAAAGCTGATAAAATTTCCTACAAAATAGTTATTTGCATTTTTCATGTAGGACTAACCATAAGCGAGATATAAGTTTCAAAATAATTAATAGTTAAAAAAAAAAGTGCTTTAACAGAAAATGTCTTGTGATCTAAAATACACTTAATTTATAAGGTCCAATACTTTATTAGAGGAAAAAGGAGGTGACATAAAAGTCACTGAAGTCTTCAAAGTCGTTTTTAAATGCTGCATTTTCGTATTCGTCTCAAACATTGAAGACTGAATTACATTTTTGTTCAGTACCTGTAACAGTTTATCTGTTGTAGAGGAAAAAGAAGGAGACATAAAAGTCACCAAAGTTTTTAGAGTCGTTTTTAGTCGTCATATTAATAACAATAACATTAATAATAAAAATACTAATAGTACTAAATTTGCTTTTATGCAAACGCTTAATTATGGTAACAGATTTTTGGTTTCTTGCTTATATCTCGAAAACAGTTACTCCTATCAGCTTTTATCTTTTTACTATAATCAAAGTTAATAAAATTTCCTACAAAATAGTTATTTGCATTTTTCATGTAGGCTTAACCTTAAGCGAGATATATGTTTAAAAATAATTAATATTTAAAAAAACAGAAAATGTCTTGTGATTTAAAATACACTTAATTTATTGGGTCTAATTCTTTATTAGAAAAAAAAGGAGGTGACATAAAAGTCAATGAAATCTTCAGAGTCGTTTTTAAATGCTGCATTTTCGTATTCGTCTCAAACATTGAAAACTGAATTACATTTTGTTCAGTAACAGTTACACTTTTCTTCTTGGTTTTTTGCTTATATCTCGAAAACTGTTACTCCTATCAAATTTTATCTTTCTTTCAAAATTAAAGCTGATCAAATTTCCAACAAAATAGTTATTTACATTTTTCTTGTAGGACCAAGCATAAGCGAGTTATAGAGTTGGATATGAATAATATTTAACAAAAATTTGCTTTAAAATAAAATGTTTGAAAAACCGCAATAAAGCTAAATTAATTGTGTCTAACACTTTAGTAGAGAAAAAAGTTGAAACCATAAAAGTCACTAAAGGTCTCAGAGTCGTCTTTAGTCGTCATATTAATAACAATAACATTAATAATAATAATACTAATAGTACTAAATTTGCTTATATGCAAGCGCTTATTTAAGGTAACAGTTTTTTTGTTTTTTGCTTATATCTCGAAAACAGTTACTCCTAACAATTTTTACTTTTTCACCAAAATTAAAGCTGATAAATTTTTTTACAAAATAGTTATTTGCATTTTTTATGTAGAACTAACCATAAAATAATTAATAATTAAAAAAAATGTGCTTTAACAAAAAATGTCTTGTGATTTAAAATACACTTAATTTATTGTTTTTACTGTTTCGAACGATTCTATGCTTTGAAACCAGTATACTTTTATTGAACAGAGGCAAAACGTCTGATTTCGCCTTTGAAAAACGATTTCTATCACAGTTTGGATTAAAACCAATTATTTTCGTTTATTCATTGTTACAAACAAGAAACCTTACATCAAAGAAACTGAAAACCTCTTATTCAGGCTCAGAAAATCAAATTACGTTTCAGTCTAGACACAAACTGCTTATTTTAGACGATCCTTTCTTTTGAACAAGAAAACTTACATTAAAAAGATTAAAAACGTCTTATTCTGGCTCAAAACTGCAAATTATGTATTACTTTAGATAAAAGCAGTTTATCCTAATTACTCCTATGCTTAGAATAGAGCAAACTTGTATAAAACTAAATGAAAACTTTAAATTTCGACTCAAAGAAATAATTTTAGTTTTGACCAGAACTGTTAATTTCATACGATTTTATGCCCCCAAACGAGAAAACTTTTACTAAACAGATGCCAAACGTCTTAGTTCGTTTTATAAAATTTCCTACAAAAAAGTTATTTGCATTTTTTATGTAGAACTAACCATAAGCGAGATATAAGTTTGAAAATAATTAATAATTAAAAAAAAATGTGCTTTAACAGAAAATGTCTTGTGATTTAAAATACACTTAATTTATTGGGTCCAATACTCTATTAGAAGAAAACAAAGGTGACAGAAAGGTTACTGAAGTCTTTAGAGTCGTTTATAAATGCTGCATTTTCGTCTTGGTCTCAAACATTGAAAACTGAATTACATTTTTGTTTAGTAACAGTTCCAGTTTTCTTATCGATTTTTTGCTTATATCTCGAAAACAGTTACTCCTTTAACAAAAATTTGCTTTAAAATAAGATGTTTGAAAAACCGAAATTAAACTAAATTAATTGGATTTAACACTTTAGTAGAGGAAAAAGGAGGAGACATAAAAATTACCAAAGTTTTCAGAGTCGTTTTTAGTCGTCATATTAATAACAATAACATTAATAATAATAATACTAATAGTTCTAAATTTGCATATATGCAAACGCTTAATTAAGGTAACAGTTTTTTGGTTTCTTGCTTATATCTCAAAAACAGTTACTCCTATCAATTTTTGTTTTTTTACTAAAATTAAAGCTGATAAAATTTCCTACAAAATAGTTATTTGCATTTTTTATGTAGAACTAACCATAAGCGAGATATAAGTTTGAAAATATTTAATAATTAAAAAAAAATGTGCTTTAACAGAAAATGTCTTGTGATTTCAAATACACTTAATTTATTGGGTCCAATACTTTATTAGAAGAAAAAGGAGGTGACAGAAAGGTCACTGAAGTTTTTAGAGTCGTTTTTAAATGCTGCATTTTCGTCTGAAACTCTGAAACCTTTAGTGATTTTTATGTCTTTTCCTATTTCCTCTACTAAAGTGTTAGACACAATTAATTTAGTTTAATTTCAATTTTTCAAACATTTTATTTTAAAGCAAATTTTTGTTAAATACTATTTATATCCAACTCTATAACTCGCTTATGGTTGGTCCTACAAGAAAAATGCAAATAACTACTTTGTTGAAAATTTTATCAGCTTTAATTTTGAGATAAAAATAAAATTTGATAGGAGTAACTGTTTTCGAGATAAAAGCAAAAAATCAATAAAAAAACTGGAACTGTTACTGAACAAAAATGTAATTCAGTTTTCAATGTTTGAGACGAAGACGAAAATGCAGCATTTACAAACGACTCTAAAGACTTCAGTGACCTTTCTGTCACCTTCTTTTTCTTCTAATAGAGTATTGGACCCAATAAATTAAGTGTATTTCAAATCACAAGACATTTTCTGTGAAAGCACATTTTTTTTTAATTATTAATTATTTTCAAACTTATATCTCGCTTATGGTTAGTTCTACATAAAAAATGCAAATAACTTTTTTGTAGTATATTTTATCAGCTTTAATTTTTGGGAAAAGGTAAAAATTGATAGGAGTAACTGTTTTTGAGATATAAGCAAAAAACCAAAAAACTTACCTTGATTAAGCGCTTGCATATCGCTTTATAAAAGTTTGCTCTTATGTAAGCAAAGGAACAAACAGGATAAACTGCTTCTATTTAAAGTAAAACATAATTAGCTTTTTTGTGACAGAATACGACGTTTTCTGCCTGTTTAATGTAAGTTTTTAATAATAATAATAATAATAATAATAATAATAATAATAATAGTAATAAAAATTATAATAATAATAATACGTTTAATAATGAATTTCCTTCTAAATCAAGGCTTAGATTTTTTAAGCAAAAATAATGCTTATTTTGTGATTTACAAGCGTTGTCTCATTTGTATGCAAGAGATCATCTGTGATCTTTGTTTTTAGACAATGTAAGCCATTTTATAGATTTTAGGCAAGAAATTGTCTAAAATTAATCACTCATCTTAAAACTGGTATAAAAACATTTATTATATAAAAGTTATAATCGGTTTTTAATAATAATAATAATAGTATTAATAATATTAATAATAACAATTGTAATAATAATAATAATAATATTAATAATAAAAATAATAACATTAGTTATAATAGGAATAAAAATAAAAATAATAATAATACTTTTAATAATGAATTTCTTTCAAAATCAAGGCTTAGTTTTTCTAAGCAAAAATGAAGCTTATTTTGTGTTATATCAGTGTTTTATTATCACAGATGATCTCTTGCATAAAAATGAGAAAACGTTTATATAACACAAAATAAGCTTCATTTTTGCTTAGAAAAACTAAGCCTTGATTTAGATAGAAATTCATTACTAGAAGTATTATTATTATTATTATTGTTATTATTATTATTATTATTATTATTATTATTATTATTATTATTATTATTATTATTATTATTATTATTATTATTATTATTATTATTATTATTATTATTATTATTATTATTATTTTTGTTATTATTATTATTATTATTATTATTATAAAAAACCGATTATAACTTTTGTAGTAAATGTTTTTATACCAGTTTTAAAATGAGTTATTAATTTTAGACAATTTCTTGCCCAAAAACACAGATCACATTAATAATAATTATTATTAATATTATTATTATTATTATTGTTATTGTTATTATTATTATTATTATTATTATTATTATTATTGTTATTATTACTTTAATTATTGTTATTATTAATATTATTATTATTAAAAACCGATTATAACTTTTGTATAGTAAATGTTTTTATACCAGTTTTAACATGAGTTATTAATTTTAGACAATTTCTTGCCTAAAAACACAGATCACAGATGATCTCTTGCATAGAAATGAGAAAACGCTTATAATTCACACAAAATAAGCTTCATTTTTGCTTAGAAAACTAAGCTTACTTTTATTACTACTATTATTCTTTTTATAATTATTATTGTTATTATTATTTTTATTATTACTATTACTATTATTATTATTATTAATATTATTATTATTAAAAACCGATTATAACTTTTGTATAGTAAATGTTTTTATACCAGTTTTAAAATGAGTTATTAATTTTAGACAATTTCTTGCCTAAAAACACAGATCACAGATGATCTCTTGCATAGAAATGAGAAAACGCTCATGTAACACACAAAATAAGCTTCATTTTTCCTTATTAAAAGGATTATTATTATTACTACTTTTATTACTATTATTATTATTTTTATTATTATTATTATTATTATTACTATTATTGTTATTATTATCATTATTAATATTATTATTATTATTATTATTATTATTATTGTTATTATTATTATTATTATTAAAAACTTATATTAAACAGACAGAAAACGTCGTATTCTGTCACAAGAGCTAATTATGTACCACTTTAAATAGAAGCAGTTTGTCCTGTTTGTTCCTTTGCTTACATAAGAGCAAACTTTTATAAAGCGTAACCACATATTCTGACACAAAAAAACGAATTACGTTATAGACTTTACAAGAACGGCGTATCTCGGACTCTTATAGGACTCTTATAGGAACAAAAAGTATCAGTTTGGATTAAAACAAATTATTTTTGTTGACTCTCAGTCTGAATTGTTCATCAGTTTAACAAAAACGGCTTATTTTAGACGATCTTTTGCTTTGAACAAGAAAACTTACATCGAACAGACTAAAAACGTATAAATCTGGCATAAAAGAGCAATTTATGTATCACTTTGGATAAAGGCAGCTAATCCTATTCGTTTCATTACTTAAAATAGACTAAATTGTTAATAAATCTAACAAAAACGCAGTATTCTAGCACAAAATACTATTTACATTATTGTTTCGACAAGAATAGCTTATTTGGAATGATTCTATGCTTCCAAACGAGTAAATTTTTATTAAACAGATGCCAAACATCATGTTTTGTCCTATAAAGACATTTTATATTGCAGTTTGTATTAAAACAAAATATTTTCGTTGATTCTTTGTTAGAAACAGCAAACCTAACATTAAAGAACCTGAAAACTTTGTATTCGGACACAAACCACCGAATTTTATATCAGTTTAGACAAAAACGGTTGATTTTCGACAATATTTTGCTTTGAACAAGAAAACATTTCAAACAGACTAAAAACGTCTTATTTTAGCACAAGACAAAAGATTTGCGTTATAGTCTTAACGAGAGTTGTTAATTTCAAACGATTCTACGCTTTGAAACGAGTAAACTTACACTGAACAGAGGAAAAACATCTTATTTCGCCTTTTAAAAACGATTCATGCCACAGTTTGGATAAAAACCAATTATTTTCGTTAATTTATTGTTTCAAACAAGAAACCTTACATCAAAAAAACTGAAAACCCCTTATTCAGTCACAGAAATTCGAATTACGTTTCAGTCTGGACAAAAGCTGCTTATTTTAGACGATCCTTTATTTTGAACATGAAAACTTACATTAAAAAGATTAAAAACGTCTTATTCTGGCTGAAAACTGCAAATTATATATTACTCAAGATAAAAGCAATTTATCCTGATTACTCTTTTACTTAGAATGGAGTAAACTTGTATAAAACTTAATGAAAACTTTAAATTTCGTCTCAAAGAAATAATTTACGTTATAGTTTTGACCAGCACTGTTAATTTTAAACGATTTTATGATTCGAAACGAATGAACTTTTATGGGGCAGATGCAAAACCACATCTTACCATATAAAGCGTTGTTTTAAAGCAAAGTATTACCTTTTGCAACAAGAAATTTCACGTCAAAGAAACTGAAAACTTCGTATCCATGCACAAATATCGAATTACGTATCAGTTTAGGCAAATACAGCTTATTTTAAACGATTCCTTGCTATAAACAAGAAAAATTTTATCAAACATATTGAAAACGTCTTATTCTCGAAAATAAGAGCAAATTATGTATCAGTTTTAACAAAAGCGGATTACTCTGTTTGATTCTATGCTTAGAGTAGAGTAAACTACTATAAAACGTAATGAAAACTTTATATTTAAGCTCAAAAGAATAAATTACGTTATAGTTTTGACAAAAAAAAATATTTTGGACGATTACATACTTTGTTGTTAATTGAACAAGTGCAAAAGCTAATACTTTGCTTTAAAATACGATTTATGTGGTTATATGGTGTTTTGCATCTGTCCTATAAAAGTTTACTTGTTTCGCTCCATTGAATCAATCGAAATAAATTATTTTGACTCAACAACAACGAAAATAATTTGTTTATGATTAAACTGTGACATAAGTCGTTTTTATAAAACGAACTAAGACGTTTGGCATCTGATTAGTGAAAGTTTTCTCGTTTGGGGGCATAAAATCATTTGAAATTAACAGTTCTGGTCAAAACTATAACGTAAATTATTTCTTTAAGACGAAATTTAAAGTTTTCATTAAGTTTTATACAAGTTTGCTCTATTCTAAGCAAAGGAGTAATCAGGATAAACTGCTTTTATCCAAAGTAATACATAATTTGCAGTTTTGAGCCAGAATAAGACGTTTTTAATCTTTTTAATGTAAGTTTTTGTGTTCAAAAGAAAGGATCGTCTAAAATAAGCAGTTTGTGTCCAGACTCAAACGTAATTTAATTTTCTGGGCCTGGATAAGAGGTTTTCAGTTTCTTTGATGTAAGGTTTCTTGTTTGTAACAATGAATAAACGAAAATAATTAGTTTTAATCCAAACTGTGACATAAATCGTTTTTCAAAGACGAAATCAGACGTTTTGCATCTGTTCAGTGAAAGTATACTGGTTTCAAAGCATAGAATCGCTTGAAATTAACAGTTCTCGTCAAGACTATAAAGCAAATTTTTAAAGTGATACAAAGAAATAATTTATGTTATAGTTTTGACCAGAACTGTTAATTTCAAACGATTTTATGCCCCAAACGAAAAAACTTTCACTAAACAGATGCCAAACGTCTTCGTTCGTTTTATAAAAACGACTTATGTTACAGTTTAAACAAAAACAAATTATTTTCGTTGTTGTTGTGTCAAAATAATTTATTTCGAATGATTCAATGGAGCGAAACGAGTAAACTTTTATAGAACAGATGCAAAACACCATATTACTACATAAATCGTTATTTTAAAGCAAAGTATTAGCTTTTGCACTTGATCACTTAAAGTTTGCTTACTTCGAAGTATGTAATCGTCCAAAATAATTTTTTTTGTCAAAACTATGACGTAATTTGTTCTTTTGAGCTTGAATTTAGAGTTTTCATTACGTTTTATAGTAGTTTACTCTACTCTAAGCATAGAATCAAACAGAGTAATCCGCTTTTGTTAAAACTGATACATAATTTGCTTTTATTTTCGAGAATAAAACGTTTTCAATATGTTTGATAAAATTTTTCTTGTTTATAGCAAGAAATCGTTTAAAATAAGCTGTATTTGTCTAAACTGATACGTAATTCGATATTTGTGCATGGATACGAAGTTTTCAGTTTCTTTGACGTGAAATTTCTTGTTGCAAAAGATAATACTTTGCTTTAAAACAACGCTTTATATGGTAATATGTGGTTTTGCATCTGCCCCATAAAAGTTCATTCGTTTCGAATAATAAAATCGTTTGAAATTAACAGTGCTGGTCAATACTATAACGTAAATTATTTCTTTGAGACAAAATTTAAAGTTTTCATTAAGTTTTATACAAGTTTACTCTATTCCAAGTAAAGGAGTAATTAGGATAAATTGCTTTTATCTAGAGTAATATATAATTTGCAGTTTTCAGCCAGAATAAGACGTTTTTAATCTTTTTAATGTAAGTTTTCGTGTTCAAAACAAAGGATCGTCTAAAATAAGCAGTTTTTGTCCAGACTGAAACGTAATTCGAATTTCTGTGCCAGAATAAGGGGTGTTCAGTTTTTTTGATATAAGGTTTCTTGTTTGTAACAATGAATTAACGAAAAAAATTGGTTTTTATCCAAACTGTGACATAAATCGTTTTTAAAGGGCGAAATAAGATGTTTATCCTCTGTTCAGTAAAAGTTTACTCGTTTCAAAGCATAGAACCGTTTGAAATTAACAGCTCTCGTTAAGACTATAACGCAAATCTTTTGTTTTGTGCTAAACTAAGACGTTTTTAGTCTGTTTGATATAAGTTTTTTTGTTCAAAGCAAAATATTGTCGAAAATCAACCGATTTTGTCTAAACTGATACAAAATTCGGTGGTTTGTGTCCGAATACAAAGTTTTCAGATTCTTTAATGTTAGGTTTGCTGCTTCTAACAAAGAATCAACGAAAATATTTTGTTTTAATACAAACTGCAATATAAAATGTCTTTATAGGACAAAACATGATGTTTGGCATCTGTTTAATAAAAATTTACTCGTTTGGAAGCATAGAATCATTCCAAATAAGCTATTCTCGTCGAAACTATAATGCAATTAGTATTTTGTGCTAGAATACAGCGTTTTTGTTAGATATATTAACAATTTAGTCTATTTAAGCAATGAAGCGAATAGGATTAGCTGCCTTTATCTAAAGTGATACATAAATTGCTCTTTTATGCCAGATTTATACGTTTTTAGTCTGTTCGATGAAAGTTTTTTTGTTCAAAGCAAAAGATCGTCTAAAATAAGCCGTTTTTGTTTGAACTGATGAACAATTCGGACTGAGGTCAACAAAAGTAATTTGTTTTAATCCAAACTGATACTTTTTGACCCTATAAGAATCCTATAAAAGTCCGAGATACGCCGTTCTCGTCAAGTCTATAACGTAATTTGTTTTTTTGTGTCAGAATATGTGGTTTTAGTTAAGCTTTATAAAAGTTTGCTCTTATGTAAGCAAAGAAACAAACAGGACAAACTGCTTCTATTTAAAGTGATACATAATTAACTCTTTGGTGACAGAATACGACGTTTTCTGTCTGTTTAATATAAGTTTTTAATAATAATAATAATAATAATAATAATAATAAAGGTAATAATAATAATAATTCTTTTTATAAGAAGAAATGAAGTTTATTTTGTGTGTTACATGAGCGTTTTCTCATTTCTATGCAAAAGATCATGTGTGTTTTTAGACAATCTAAGCCATTTGTAGTTTTTAGGCAAGAAATTGGCTAAAATTAATCACTCATTTTAAAACTGGTATAAAAACATTACTAAACAAAAGTTATAATCGGTTTTTAATAATAATTATAATAATAATAATAGTAATAGTAATAATAATAATACTTATAATAATGAATTTCTTTCTAAATTAACGCTTAGTTTTTCTAAGCAAAAATGAAGCATATTTTGTGTTATATAAGCGTTTTCTCATTTTTATGCAAGAGATCATCTGTGATAATAAAACACTGATATAACGCAAAATAAGTTTCATTTTTGCTTAGAAAAACTAAGTCTTGATTTTGAAGAAAATTTATTACTAAAAGTATTATTATTATTATTATTATTTTTATTTTTATTTCTATTATTATAATTAATTTTTTTAATATTATTATTATTATTATTATTATTATTATTATTATTATTATTATTATTATTGTTATTATTAATATTATTATTAAAATCCGATTAATACTTTTGTATAATAAATGTTTTTATACCAGTTTTAAGAGGAGTGATTAATTTTAGACATTTCTTGCCTAAAATCCATAAAATGGCTTACATTGTCTAAAATCACAGATCACAGATGATCTCTTGCATAGAAATGAGAAAACGCTCAGAAAACACAAAATAAGCTTCATTTTTGCTTAGAAAAACTAAGTCTTGATTTAGATGGAAATTTATTACTAAAAGTAATATTTTTATTATTAATATTATTATTATTAAAAATCGATTATAACTTTTGTATAGTAAATGTTTTTATACCAGTTATAAAATGAGTTACTAATTTCTTGCCTAAAAACACAGATCACAGATGATCGCTTGCATAGAAATGAGAAAAGCTAAGCGTTAATTTAGAAAGAAATTCATTATTATAAGTATTATTAATATTATTATAATTAATTTTTGTTACTATTACTATTATTATTATTATTATTATATTTATTATTATTAAAAACCGACTATAACTTTTGAATAGTAAATGTTTTTATCTCAGTTTTTAAATGAGTTATTAATTTTAGACAATTTCTTGCCTAAAAACACAGATCACAGATGATCTCTTGCATAGAAATGAGAAAACGCTCAGATAACACAAAATAAGCTTCATTTTTGCTTAGAAAACTAAGCTTACTTTTATTACTATTATTATTATTTTTATTATTACTATTGTTATTATTATTACTATTGTTATTATTATTATTATTATTATTATTATTATTATAAACTTATATTAAACAGACAGAAAACGTCGTATTATGTCACAAAAGAGCTAATTATGTATCACTTTAAATAGTAGCAGTTTATCCTGTTTGTTCCTTTGCTTACATAAGAGCAAACTTTTATAAAGCGTAACTAAAACCACATATTCTGACACAAAAAAACGAATAACGTTATAGACTTGACAAGAACGGCGTATCTCGGACTCTTATAGGACTCTTGTTGGAACAAAAAGTATCAGTTTAGATTAAAACAAATTATTTTGTTGACTCTTAGTCCGAATAGTTCATCAGTTCAAACAAAAACGACTCATTTTAGACGATCTTTTGCTTTGAACAAGAAAACTTACAAAAAAAAAACGTATAAATCTGGCATAAAAGAGCAATTTATGTATCACTTTGGATATGTAGACGGTTTTTGTCGCACCAGATGTTTAAGGTTTTCAGACATTCTTGCAATATTTCTGAATCTTGGAATGAGTTAATTTCCATGTATAGTTTCAAATCATCCGCAAACAATAATATGAAACACTGATTTAATAAATCAGCTACGTCGTTAATGTATAGGAGAAAAATCAAGGGCCCCAGATTGGAACCCTGAGGAACATTGGACGTAGTAATGAACTCATTGGACAAAAAGTTATTGTATCTAACTCGCTGCCGTCGATCAAAAAGATAAGATTTGATGAAAGAAACTAGAGAGTCAGAGAAGCCAAAGGTGTTGAGTTTGCTTAACAATATATATTGGTCGATCTGATGAAAAGCCTTCTGAAAATCTGTTTAAACAACATCTACTTGGCTTCTTCTGTTTAGCGCTTCAGAGATAAATTGTGTTACAGTGGCTAAATTGGTTATCGTAGATCTATTCTCCATGAAGCCATGTTGGTGGGGCGAAATGAGATTTTTCACTGACTTATAAATATAAGAGTCGAGAAATGACTCGAAGATTTTAGAGAAATTGCAGAGAATAGAAATTGGCCGGTAGTTCTCAATTTTATTAGGGTCACCTATTTTTAATACTGGGCATATATGCGTTACTTTCCAAACAGAAGGAAAAGTGGAAGACTCGAGAATCAAATTGAATATATGAAAAAGCGGAGCAGAAAATACATAGGCACAATCCCTTAAAAGAAAAGTTGGTATGCCTTCGCATCTCGAGGTCATTGAATTTTTAGCTCTCCTTAGCTGTCGCAAGATATCGTCTTCCGAGATTTTGCGCAGCAGGACGTTATTATTCGTTGTCATATTAGCAACATAATTATTTTCGAGTTAAACAGTGTATACACTTTTGAAGTAGTCGTCGAAATTATTGACGGATAATACAAGTATCCGAAATAGCTTTCCCGTTGACAAACATAGTACCAGGAATGCGGGATTTGCCTCGTTTTGTTTGAATAAATGTCCAAAATCTTTTTGGATTATGAGATTAAGTATCCTTCATAGATTTAACATATTCCAAATACCCTTTAGCTATAAGGAACTTTGCTTGCGACCTAAGTTTCTTAAACTCATCAAGTTGACGTTGACACCGATACATACGAAATTTTTTCAGAACGCTAGCTTTATGTTTTAGACTATTAATAATAGTGCTGTCAAACCACACAAGGTAAGAATGACGGCTTATTTTACTTATGGACGTTTTAGGGACACACGCTTCAAAAATACTTTCAAAAGTATTGTGGAAAAAATCACAAGCAGCGTTCACTTCCTTTACATTAGCCATATCAGACCAATCGACTTTCGAAAGTAAATCGTAGAGCTTTGGAAAGTCAGCTGTTTTGAAATTAAAAGTAAAATTTTTTCGATTCAGCGCAAACATGTTTTTTTTACGTGTATATTAAAACAGAATTCGAGCGTCGGATATATATAATATATAAGCAAGAAACCAAAAAACTGTTACCTTAAATAAGCATTAGCATATAAGCAAATTTAGTACTATTAGTATTATTATTATTAATGTTATTGTTATTAATATGACGACTAAAGACGACTCTGAAGATATTGGTGACTTTTATGTCTTCTCCTTTTTTGTAGGAAATTTTATCAGCTTTAATTTTGAAACAAAGATAAAAATTGATAAGAGTAACTGTTTTTGAGATATAAGCAAGAAACCAAAAAACTGTTACCTTAAATAAGCGTTTGCATATAAGCAAATTTAGTACTATTAGTATTATTATTATTAATGTTATTGTTATTAATATGACGACTAAAGACGACTCTGAAGATATTGGTGACTTTTATGTCTTCTCCTTTTTCCTCTACTAAAGTGTTAGACCCAATTAATTTTGTTTAATTTCGGTTTTTCAAACATTTTATTTTAAAGCAAATTTTTGTTAAAGATTATTTATTTCCAACTCTATAACTCGCTTATGGTTGGTCTTACAAAAGAAATGCAAATAACTATTTTGTAGGAAATTTTATCAGCTTTAATTTTAGTAAAAAGATAAAAATTGATAGAAGTAACTGTTTTCGAGATATAAGCAAGAAACCAAAACACTGTTTCCTTAATTAAGCGTTTGCATATAAGCAAATTTAGTACTATTAGTATTATTATTATTAATGTTTTTGTTATTAATATGACGACTAAAGACGACTCTGAAACCTTTAGTGACTTTTATGTCTTTTTCTTTTTCCTCTACTAAACTGTTAGACTCAATTAATTTAGTTTTTTTTCAGTATTTCAAACATTTTATTTTAAAGAAAATTTTTGTTAAAGATTATTTATATCCAACTCTATAACTCGCTTATGGTTGGTCTTACAAAAGAAATGCAAATAATTATTTTGTAGGAAATTTTATCAGCTTTAATTTTGATAAAAAGATAAAAACTGATAGGAGTAACTGTTTTCGAGATATAAGCAAGAAACCAAAACACTGTTACCTTAATTAAGCGCTTGCATATAAGCAAATTTAGTACTATTAGTATTATTATTATTAATGTTATTGCTATTAATTTGACGACTAAAGACGACTCTGAAACATTTGGTGACTTTTATGTCTTCTCCTTTTTCTTCTACTAAAGTGTTAGACACAATTAATTTAGTTTAATTCCGGTTTTTCAAGCATTTTATTTTAAAGCAAATTTTTGTTAAATATCATTTATATCCAACTCTTTAACTCGTTTATGCTTGGTCCTACAAGAAAAATGTAAATAACTATTTTGTTGGAAATTTTATCAGCTTTAATTTTGGAAAAAAGATAAAATTTGATAGGAGTAACTGTTTTAGAGATATAAGCAAAAAACCAATAAGAAAACTGTAACTGATCCTGAACAAAAATGTAATTCAGTTTTCAATGTTTGAGACGAAGACGAAACTGCAGCATTTAAAAACGACTCTGATGGCTTCAGTGACTTTTATGTCACCTCCTTTTTCTTCTAATAAAGTATTGGGCCCAATAAATTAAGTGTATTTTAAATCACAAGACATTTTCTGTTAAAGCACTTTTTTTTTTAATTTTGATTATTTTCAAACTTACATCTCGCTTATGGTTAGTCCTACATGAAAAATGCAAATCACTATTTTGTTGGAAATTTTATCAGCTTTAATTTTAGTTAAAAGATAAAAATTGATAGGAGTAACTGTTTTCGAGATATAAGCAAGAAACCAAAAAACTGTTAACTTAATTAAGCGTTTGCATATAAGCAAATTTAGTACAATTAGTATTATTATTATTAATTTTATTGTTATTTATATGACGATCAAAGACGACTCTTCAACCTTTAGTGACTTTTATTTCTTCTTCTTTTTCCTCTACTAAAGTGTTAGACACAATTAATTTAGTTTAATTTCAGTATTTCAAACATTTTATTTTAAAGCAAATTTTTGTTAAATATTATTTAAATCCATCTCTATAACTCGCTTATGCTTGGTCCTACAAGAAAAATGCAGATAACTATTTTGTAGTAAATTTTATCAGCTTTAATTTTAGTGAAAAGATAAAAATTGATAGGAGTAAGTGTTTTCGAGATATAAGCAAGAAACCAAAAAACTGTTACCTTAATAAAGCGCTTGCATATAAGCAAATTTAGTACTATTAGTATTCTTATTATTAATGTTATTGTTATTAATATGACGACTAAAAACGACTCTGAAGACTTTGGTGACTTTTATGTCTGCTCCTTTTTCCTATACTAAAGTGTTAGACTCAATTAATTTAGTTTAATTTCGGTTTTTCAAACATTTTATTTTAAAGCAAATTTTTGTTAAAGATTATTTATATCCAACTCTATAACTCGCTTATGGTTGGTCCTACAAAAGAAATGCAAATAACTATTTTGTAGGAAATTGTATCAGCTTTAATTTTAGCAAAAAGATAAAAATTGATAGGAGTAACTGTTTTCGAGATATAAGCAAGAAACCAAAACACTGTTACCTTAATTAAGCGTTTGCATATAAGCAGATTTAGTACTATTAGTATTATTATTATTAATGTTATTGTTATTAATATGACGATTAAAGACGACTCTGAAACCTTTAGTGACTTTTATGTCTTTTTCTTTTTCCTCTACTAAACTGTTAGACTCAATTAATTTAGTTTAATTTCGGTTTTTCAAACATTTTATTTTAAAGCAAATTTTTGTTAAAGATTATTTATATCCAACTCTGTAACTCGCTTATGGTTGGTCTTACAAAAGAAATGCAAATAACTATTTTGTAGGAAATTTTATCAGCTTTAATTTCAGTAAAAAGATAAAAATTGATAGGAGTAACTGTTTTCGAGATATAAGCAAGAAACCAAAACTTTGTTACCTTAATTAAGCGTTTGCATATAAACAAATTTAGTACTATTAGTATTATTATTATTAATGTTATTGTTATTAATATGACGATTAAAGACGACTCTGAAACCTTTAGTGACTTTTATGTCTTCTTCTTTTTCCTCTACTAAAGTGTTAGACACAATTAATTTAGTTTTTTTTCAGTATATCAAACATTTTATTTTAAAGAAAATTTTTGTTAAAGATTATTTATATCCAACTCTATAACTCGCTTATGGTTGGTCTTACAAAAGAAATGCAAATAACTATTTTGTAGGAAATCTTATCAGCTTTAATTTTTGTAAAAAGATAAAAACTGATAGGAGTAACTGTTTTCGAGATATAAGCAAGAAACCAAAACACTGTTACCTTAATTAAGCGCTTGCATATAAACAAATTTTGTACTATTAGTATTATTATTATTAATGTTATTGTTATTAATATGACGATTAAAGACGACTCTGAAACCTTTAGTGACTTTTATGTCTTTTTCTTTTTCCTCTACTAAACTGTTAGACTCAATTAATTTAGTTTAATTTCGGTTTTTCAAACATTTTATTTTAAAGCAAATTTTTGTTAAAGATTATTTATATCCAACTCTGTAACTCGCTTATGGTTGGTCTTACAAAAGAAATGCAAATAACTATTTTGTAGGAAATCTTATCAGCTTTAATTTTTGTAAAAAGATAAAAACTGATAGGAGTAACTGTTTTCGAGATATAAGCAAGAAACCAAAACACTGTTACCTTAATTAAGCGCTTGCATATAAGCAAATTTAGTACTATTAGTATTATTATTATTAATGTTATTGTTATTAATTTGACGACTAAAGACAACTCTGAAACATTTGGAGAATTTTATGTCTTCTCCTTTTTCTTCTACTAAAGTGTTTGACACAATTAATTTAGTTTAATTCCGGTTTTTTAAGCATTTTATTTTAAAGCAAATTTTTGTTAAATATCATTTATATCCAACTCTTTAACTCGTTTATGCTTGGTCCTACAAGAAAAATGTAAATAACTATTTTGTTGGAAATTTTATCAGCTTTAATTTTGGAAGAAAGATAAAATTTGATAGGAGTAACTGTTTTCGAGATATAAGCAAAAAACCAATAAGAAAACTGTAACTGTTCCTGAACAAAAATGTAATTCAATTTTCAATGTTTGAGACGAAGACGAAACTGCAGCATTTAAAATCGACTCTGAAGACTTCAGTAACTTTTATGTCACCTCCTTTTTCTTCTAATAAAGTATTGGACCCAATAAATTAATTGTATTTTAAATCACAAGACATTTTCTGTTAAAGCACTTTTTTTTAAAATATTAATTATTTTCAATCATATATCTCGCTTATGGTTAGCCTTACATGAAAAATGCAAAAAACTATTTTGTAGGAAATTTTATCAGCTTTAATTTTAGTAAAAAGATAAAAATTGATAGGAGTAACTGTTTTCGAGATATAAGCAAGAAACCAAAAAACTGTTACCTTAATTAAGCGCTTGCATATAACCAAATTTAGTACTATTAGTATAATTATTATTAATGTTATTGTTATTAATATGACGACTAAAAACGACTCTGAAGACTTTGGTGACTTTTATGTCTTCTCCTTTTTCCTCTACTAAAGTGTTAGACCCAATTAATTTAGTTTAATTTCGGTATTTCAAACATTTTATTTTAAAGCAAATTTTTGTTAAAGATTATTTATATCCAACTCAGTAACTCGCTTATGGTTGGTCTTATAAAAGAAATGCAAATAACTATTTTGTAGGAAATTTTATCAGCTTTAATTTTGAAAGAAAAATAAAAATTGACAGAAGTAACTGTTGTCGAGATATAAGCAAAAAACCAAAGTGAAAACTGTTACAGTTACTGAACACAAATGTAATTCAGTTATCAATGTTTGAGACGAAGACGAAAATGCAGCATTTAAAAACGACTCTGAAGACTTCAGTGATTTTTATGTCACCTCCTTTTTCTTCTAATAAAGTATTGGACCCAATAAATTATGTGTATTTTAAATCACAAGACATTTTCTGTTAAAGCACTTTTTTTAAATATTAATTATTTTCAAACTTATATTTCGCTTATGGTTAGTCCTACATGAAAAATGCAAATAACTATTTTGTAGGAAATTTTATCAGCTTTAGTTTTAGTAAAAAGATAAAAATTGATAGGAGTAATTGTTTTCGAGATATAAGCAAGAAACCAAAAAACTGTTATCTTAATTAAGCGCTTGCATATAAGCAAATTTAGTACTAAAAACAACTCTGAAGACTTTGGTGACTTTTATGTCTTCTCCTTTTTTCTCTACTAAAGTGTTAGACCCAATTAATTTAAGTTTAATATCGGTTTTTCAAACATTTTATTTTAAAACAAATTTTTGTTAAAGATTATTTATATCCAACTCTATAACTCGCTTATGGTTGGTTCTACAAAAATCTAAACTAAATTAATTGGGTCTAACACTTTAGTAGAGGAAAAAGGAGGAGACGTAAAAGTCACCAAAGTCTTCAAAGTCGTTTTTAGTCGTCATATTAATAACAATAACATTAATTATAATAATACTAATAGTACTAAATTTGCTTATATGCAAACGCTTAATTATATATACAAAACAGTTATTTGCATTTTTCATGTAGGACTAACCATAAGCGAGATATAAGTTTGAAAATAATTATTATTTAAAAAAAAAGTGCTTTAACAGAAAATGCCTTGTGATTTAAAATACACTTAATTTATTGGGTCCAATACGTTATTAGAAGAAAAAGGAGGTGACATAAAAGACACTGAGGTCTTCAAAGTCGTTTTTAAATGCTGCATTTTCGTCATCGTCTCAAACATTGAAAACTGAATTACATTTTTGTTCAGTAACTGTTACAGTTTTCACTTTGGTTTTTTGCTTATATCTCGAAAACAGTTACTCCTGTAAATTTTTATCTTTCCTTCAAAATTAAAGCTGATAAAATTTCCTACAAAATAGTTTTTAGGATTTTTTTTGTAGAACCAACCTTAAGCGAGTTATAGAGTAGGATATAAATAATCTTTAACAAAAATTTGCTTTAAAATAAAATGTTTGAAAAACCGAAATTAAACTAAATTAATTGAGTCTAACACTTTAGTATAGGAAAAAGGAGAAGACATAAAAGTCACCAAAGTCTTCAGAGTCGTTTTTAGTCGTCATATTAATAACAATAACATTAATAATAATAATACTAATAGTACTAAATTTGCTTATATGCAAGCGTTTTATTAAGGTAACAGTTTTTTGGTTTCTTGCTTATATCTCGAAAACAGTTACTCCTATCAATTTTTATTTTTTTACTAAAATTAAAGCTGATAAAATTTCCTACAAAATAGTTATTTGCATTTCTTTTGTAAGACCAACCCTAAGCGAGTTATAGAGTTGGATATAAATAATTTTTATCAAAAATTTGCTTTAAAATAAAATGTTTGAAAAACCGAAATTAAATTAAATTAATTGAGTCTAACACTTTAGAATAGGAAAAAGGAGAAGACATAAAAGTCACCAAAATTTTCAGAGTCGTTTTTAGTCGTCATATTAATAACAATAACATTAATAATAATAATACTAATAGTACTAAATTTGCTTATATGCAAGCGCTTTATTAAGGTAACAGTTTTTTGGTTTCTTGCTAATATCTCGAAAACAGTTACTCCTATCAATTTTTATCTTTTTACTAAAATTAAAGCTGATAAAATTTTCTACAAAATAGTTATTTACATTTTTCTTGTAGGACCAAGCATAAGCGAGTTATAGAGATGGATATAAATAATATTTAACAAAAATTTGCTTTAAAATAAAATGTTTGAAATACTGAAATTAAACTAAATTAATTGTGTCTAACACTTTAGTAGAGGAAAAAGAAAAAGACATAAAAGTCACTAAAGGTTTCAGAGTCGTCCTTAATCGTCATATTAATAACAATAACATTAATAATAATAATACTAATAGTACTAAATTTGCTTATATGCAAAAGCTTAATGAAGTTAACAGTTTTCTGGTTTCTTGCTTATATCTCGAAAACAGTTACTCCTATCAATTTTTATCTTTTTACTAAAATTAAAGCTGATAAAATTTCCTACAAAATAGTTATTTGCATTTATCATGTAGCACTAACCATAAGCGAGATGTAAGTTTGAAAATAATCAATATTTAAAAAAAAAGTGCTTTAACAGAAAATGTCTTGTGATTTAAAATACACTTAATTTATTCTGTCCAATACTTTATTATAAGAAAAAGGAGGTGACTTAAAAGTCACTGAAGTTTTCAGAGTCGTTTTTAAATGCTGCATTTTCGTCTTTGTCTCAAACATTGAAAACTGAATTACATTTTTGATCAGTAACTGTTACAGTTTTCATTTTGGTTTTTTGCTTATATCTCGAAAACAGTTACTCCTATAAATTTTTATCATTTCTTCAAAATTAAAGCTGATAAAATTTCCTACAAAATAGTTTTTAGCATTTTTTTTGTAGAACCAACCATAAGCGAGTTATAGAGTTTGATATAATAATCTTTAACAAAAATTTGCTTTAAAATAAAATGTTTGAAAAACCGAAATTAAACTAAATTAATTGGGTCTAACACTTTAGTAGAGGAAAAAGGAGGAGACGTAAAAGTCACCAAAGTCTTCAGAGTCGTTTTTAATCGTCATATTAATAACAATAACATTAATAATAATAATACTAACAGTACTAAATATGCTTAAATGCAAACGCTTAATTAAGGTAACAGTTTTTTGGTTTTTTGCTTATATCTCGAAAACAGTTACTCCTATCAATTTTTATCTTTTTACTAAAATTTAAGCTGATAAAATTTCCTACAAAATGTTTATTTGCATTTTTCATGTAGGACTAACCATAAGCGAGATATAAGTTTGAAAATAATTAATATTTAAAAAAAAGTGCATTAACAGAAAATGTCTTGTGATTTAAAATACACTTAATTTATTGGGTCCAATACTTTATTAGAAGAAAAAGAAGGTGACATAAAAGTCACTGAAGTCTTCAGAGTCGATTTTAAATGCTGCATTTTCGTCTTCGTCTCAAACATTGAAAACTGAATTACATTTTTGTTCAGTAACTGTTACAGTTTTCTTATTGGTTTTTTGCTTATATCTCGAAAACTGTGACTCCTATCAATTTTTATCTTTCTTTCAAAATTAAAGCTGATAAAATTTCCTACAAAATCGTTATTTGCATTTTTCTTGTAGAACCAACCATAAGCGAGTTATAGAGTTGGATATAAATAATACTTAACAAAAATTTGCTTTAAAATAAAATGTTTGAAAAACCGAAATTAAACTAATTTAATTGTGTCTAACACTTTAGTAGAGGAAAAAGAAAAAGACATAAAAATCACTAAAGGTTTCAAAGTCGTCTTTAGTCGTCATATTAATAACAATAACATTAATAATAATAATACTAATAGTACTAAATTTGCTTATATGCAAACGCTTAATTAAGGTAACAGTGTTTTGGTTTCTTGCTTATATCTCAAAAACAGTTACTCCTATCAATTTTTATCTTTTTACTAAAATTAAAGCTGATAAAATTTTCTACAAAATAGTTATTTGCATTTCTTTTGTAAGACCAACCATAAGCGAGTTATAGAGTTGGATATAAATAATCTTCAACAAAAATTTGCTTTAAAATAAAATGTTTGAAAAACCGAAATTAAACTAAATTAATTGAGTCTAACACTTTAGTATATAAAAGTCACCAAAGTCTTTAGAGTCTTTTTTAGTCGTCATTTTAATAACAATAACATTAATAATAATAATACTAATAGTACTAAATTTGCTTATATGCAAGCGCTTTATTAAGGTAACAGTTTTTTGGTTTCTTGTTTATATCTCGAAAACAGTTACTTCTATCAATTTTTATCTTTTTACTAAAATTATAGCTGATAAAATTTCCTACAAAATAGTTAATTGCATTTTTCTTGTAGGACCAAGCATAAGCGAGTTATAGAGATGGATATAAATAATATTTAACAAAAATTTGCTTTAAAATAAAATGTTTGAAATACTGAAATTAAACTAAATTAATTGTGTCTAACAATTTAGTAGAGGAAAAAGAAAAAGACATAAAAGTCACTAAAGGTTTCAGAGTCGTCTTTAGTCGTCATATTAATAACAATAACATTAATAATAATAGTACTAATAGTACTAAATTTGCTTATAGGCAAGCGCTTAATTAAGGTAACAGTTTCTTGCTTATATCTCGAAAACAGTTACTCCTATCAATTTTTATCTTTTTATTAAAATTAAAGCTGATAAAATTTCCTACAAAATAGTTATTTGCATTTTTTATGTAGAACTAACCATAAGCGAGATATAAGTTTGAAAATAATTAATATTTAAAGAAAAAGTGCTTTAACAGAAATGTCTTGTGATTTAAAATACACTTAATTTAATGGGTCCAATACATTATTAGAAGAAAATGGAGGTGACATAAAAGTCACCAAAGTCTTCAGAGTTGTTTTTAGTACTAAATTTGCTTATATGTAAGCCCTTAATTAAGGTAACAGTTTATTGGTTTCTTGCTTATATCTCGAAAACAGTTACTCCTATCAATTTTTATCTTTTCATTAAAATTAAAGCTGACAAAATTTCCTACAAATAGTTATTTGCATTTTTCATGTAGGACTAACCATAAGCGAAATATAAGTTTGAAAATAATTAATATTTAAAAAAAAAGTGCTTTAACAGAAAATGTCTTGTGATTTAAAATACACTTAATTTATTGGGTCCAATACTTTATTAGAAGAAAAAGGAGGTGACATAAAAGTCATTGAAGTCTCCAGAGTCGTTTTTAAATGCTACATTTTCGTCTTCGTCTCAAACATTGAAAACTGAATTACATTTTTGTTCAGTAACTGTAACAGTTTTCACTTTGGTTTTTTGCTTATATCTCGAAAACACCAAAATAGTTATTTACATTTTTCTTGTAGGACCAAGCATAAGCAAGTTATAAAGTTGGATATAAATAATATTAAACAAAAATTTGCTTTAAAATAAAATGTTTGAAAAACTGAAATTAAACTAAATTAATTGTGTCGAACACTTTAGTAGAGGAAAAGGGAGGAAACATAAAAGTCACTAAAGTCTTAGAGTTGTCTTTAGTCGTCATATTGATAACAATAACATTTATAATAACAATACTAGTAGTACTAAATTTGCTTATATGCAAACGCTAAATTAAGGTAACAGTTTTTTGGTTTCTTGCTTATATCTCGAAAACAGTTACTCCAATCAATTTTTATCTTTCTTTCAAAATTAAAGCTGACAAAATTTTCTACAAAATAGTTATTCGCATTTTTTTTGTAGGACCAACCATAAGCGAGTTATAGAGTTGGATATAAATAATCTTTAACAAAAATTTGCTTTAAAATAAAATGTTTGAAAAACCGAAATTAAACTAAATTAATTGTGTCTAACACTTTAGTAGAGGAAAAAGAAGAAGACATAAAAGTCACCAAAGTCTTCAGAGTTGTTTTTAGCACTAAATTTGCTTATATGCAAGCCCTTAATTAAGGTAACAGTTTTTTGGTTTCTTGCTTATATCTCGAAAACAGTTACTCCTATCAATTTTTATCTTTTTTTCCAAATTAAAGCTGATAAAATTTCCTACAAAATAGTTATTTGCATTTTTTTGTAAGACCAACCATAAGCGAGTTATAGAGTTGGATATAAATAATCTTTAACAAAAATTTGCTTTAAAATAAAATGTTTGAAAAACCGATATTAAGCTAATTTAATTGGGTCTAACACTTTAGTAGAGAAAAAAGAAGAAGACATAAAAGTCACTAAAGTCTTCAGAGTTGTTTTCAGTACTAAATTTGCTTATATGCAAGCGCTTATTTAAGGTAAGAGTTTTTTGGTTTCTTGCTTATATCTCGAAAACAGTTACTCCTATAAATTTTTATGTTTTTACTAAAATTAAAGCTGATAAAATTTCCTACATAATAGTAGTTTGTATTTTTCATGTAGAACTAACCATAAGCGAGATATAAGTTTGAAAATAATTAATCTTTAAAAAAAAAGTGCTTTAACAGAAAATGTCTTATGATTTAAAATACACTTAATTTATTGGGTCCAATACTTTATTAGAAGATAAAGGAAGTGACATAAAAATCACTGAAGTCTTCAGAGTCAATTTTAATGCTGCATTTTCGTCTTTGTCTCAAACATTGAAAACTAAATTACATTTTTGTTCAGTAACAGTTACAGTTTTCTTATTGGTTTTTTGCTTATATCTCGAAAACTGTTACTCCTATCAATTTTTATCTTTCTTTCAAAATTAAAGCTGATAAAATTTCCTACAAAATCGTTTTTTGCATTTTTCTTGTAGGACCAACCATAAGCGAGTTATAGAGTTGGATATAAATAATATTTAACAAAAATTTGCTTTAAAATAAAATGCTTGAAAAACCGGAATTTAACTAAATTAATTGTGTCCAACACTTTAGTAGAGGAAAAGGGAAAAAACATAAAAGTCACTAAATGTTTTAGAGTCGTCTTTAGTCGTCATATTATTAACAATAACATTAATAATAATAATACTAATAGTACTAAATTTGCTTATATGCAAACGCTTAATTAAGGTAACAGTTTTTTGGTTTCTTGCTTATATCTCGAAAACAGTTACTCCTAACAATCTTTATCTTTTTTTCAAAATTAAAGCTGATAAAATTTCCAACAAAATAGTTATTTGCATTTTTTTGTAAGACCAACCATAAGCAAGTTATAGAGTTGGATATAAATAATCTTTAACAAAAATTTGCTTTAAATAAAATGTTTGTAAAACCGATATTAAACTAATTTAATTGGGTCTAACACTTTAGTAGAGAAAAAAGAAGAAGACATAAAAGTCACTAAAGTCTTCAGAGTTGTTTTTAGTACTAAATTTGCTTATATGCAAGCGCTTATTTAAGGTAAGAGTTTTTTGGTTTCTTGCTTATATCTCGAAAACAGTTACTCCTATCAATTTTTATGTTTTTACTAAAATTAAAGCTGATAAAATTTCCTACATAATAGTAGTTTGCATTTTTCATGTAGAACTAACCATAAGCGAGATATAAGTTTGAAAATAATTAATATTTAAAAAAAAAGTGCTTTAACAGAAAATGTCTTATGATTTAAAATACACTTAATTTATTGGGTCCAATACTTTATTAGAAGAAAAAGGAGGTGACATAAAAGTCACTGAAGTTATCAGAGTCGATTTTAAATGCTGCATTTTCGTCTTCGTCTCAAACATTGAAAACTAAATTACATTTTTGTTCAGTAACAGTTACAGTTTTCTTATTGGTTTTTTGCTTATATCTCAAAAACAGTTACTCCTAACAATTTTTATCTTTTTTTCAAAATTAAAGCTGATAAAATTTCCTACAAAATAGTTATTTGCATTTTTTTGTAAGACCAACCATAAGCGAGTTATAGAGTTGGATATAAATAATCTTTAACAAAAATTTGCTTTAAAATAAAATGTTTGAAAAACCGATATTAAGCTAATTTAATTGGGTCTAACACTTTAGTAGAGAAAAAAGAAGAAGACATAAAAGTCACTAAAGTCTTCAGAGTTGTTTTTAGCACTAAATTTGCTTATATGCAAGCGCTTATTTAAGGTAAGAGTTTTTTGGTTTCTTGCTTATATCTCGAAAACAGTTACTCCTATAAATTTTTATGTTTTTACTAAAATTAAAGCTGATAAAATTTCCTACATAATAGTAGTTTGCATTTTTCATGTAGAACTAACCATAAGCGAGATATAAGTTTGAAAATAATTAATATTTAAAAAAAAAGTGCTTTAACAGAAAATGTCTTGTGATTCAAAATACACTTAATTTATTGGGTCCAATACTTTATTAGAAAAAAAAGGAGGTGACATAAAAGTCACTGAAGTCTTCAGAGTCGTTTTTAAATGCTGCATTTTCGTCTTCGTCTCAAACATTGAAAACTAAATTACATTTTTTTCAGTAACAGTTACAGTTTTCTTATTGGTTTTTTGCTTATATCTCGAAAACAATTACTCCTATCAATTTTTATCGTTCTTTCAAAATTAAAGCTGATAAAATTTTCTACAAAATCGTTATTTGCATTTCTTTTGTAAGACCAACCATAAGCGAGTTATAGAGTTGGATATAAATAATCTTTAACAAAAATTTGCTTTAAAATAAAATGCTTGAAAAACCGGAATTTAACTAAATTAATTGTGTCTAACACTTTAGTAGAGGAAAAAGGAGAAGACATTAAAGTCGCCAAAGTCTTCAGAGTCGTTTTTAGTCGTCATATTAATAACAATAACATTAATAATAATAATACTAATAGTACTAATTTTGCTTATATGCAAGCGCTTTATTAAGGTAACAGTTTTTTGGTTTCTTGCTTATATCTCGAAAACAGTTACTCCTATCAATTTTTATCTTTCTACTAAAACTAAAGTTGATAAAATTTCCTACAAAATAGTTATTTACATTTTTCTTGTAGGACCAAGCATAAGCGAGTTATAGAGATGGATATAAATAATATTTAACAAAAATTTGCTTTAAAATAAAATGTTTGAAATACTGAAATTAAACTAAATTAATTGTGTCTAACACTTTAGTAGAGGAAAAAGGAGAAGACATAAAAGTCACTAAAGGTTTCAAAATTGTCTTTAATCGTCATATTAATAACAATAACATTAATAATAATAATACTAATAGTACTAAATTTGCTTATATGCAAACGCTTAATTAAGGTAACAGTTTTTTGGTTTCTTGCTTATATCTCGAAAACAGTTACTCCTATCAATTTTTATCTTTTTACTAAAATTAAAGCTGATAAAATTTTCTACAAAATAGTTATTTGCATTTTTCATGTAGGACTAACCATAAGCGAGATATAAGTTTGATAATAATTAATATTTAAAAAAAAGTGCTTTAAAAGCACAGAAAATGCCTTGTGTTTTAAAATACAATAAAAACATTTACTATACAAAAGTTATAATCGGTTTTTAATAATAATAATAATAATAATAATGATAATAATAATAATAATAGTAATAAAAGTAATAATTATAATTATAATAATAATAATAATAATAATAATAATAATAATACTTATAATATTGAATTTCTTTCTAAATTAAAGCTTAGTTTTTCTAAGGAAAAATAAAGCTTATTTTGTGTTATCTGAGCGTTTTCTCATTTCAATGCAAGAGATCATCTGTGATCTGTGTTTTTAGGCAAGAAATTGTCTAAAATTAAAAACTCATTATAAACTGGTATAAAAACATTTACTGTACAAAAGTTATAGTCAAACATTTTATTTTAAAGCAAATTTTTGTTAAAGATTATTTATATCCAACTCTATAACTCGCTTATGGTTGGTCCTACAAAAAAAATGCAAAAAACTATTTTGTAAAAAATTTTATCAGCTTCAATTTTGAAGGAAAGATAAAAATTGATAGGAGTAACTGTTTTCGAGATATAAGCAAAAAACCAAAGTGAAAACTGTAACAGTTACTAAACAAAAATGTAATTCAGTATTTAATGTTTGAGATTAATTAAGTGTATTTTAAATTACAAGACATTTTCTGTTAAAGCACATTTTTTTTAATTATTAATAATTTTCAAACTTATGTCTTGCTTATGGTTAGTTCTACATGAAAAATGCAAATAACGAGTTTGAAAAAAAATTTATCAGCTTTAATTTTGGTGAAAAGGTAAAAATTGATAGGAGTAACTGTTTTCGAGATATAAGCAAGAAACCAAAAAACCGTTACCTTAATTAAGCGCTTGCATATAAGCAAATTTAGTACTATTATTATTATTATTATTATTAATGTTATTGTTATTAATATGACGACTAAAGACGACTCTGAGACATTTGGTGACTTTTATGTCTTCTCCTTTTTCCTCTACTAAAGTGTTAGACACAATTAATTTAGTTTAATTTCAGTATTTCAAACATTTTATTTTATAGCAAATTTTTGTTAAATATTATTTAAATCCATCTCTATCACTCGCTTATGCTTGGACCTACAAGAAAAATGCAAATAACTATTTTGTAGGAAATTTTATCAGCTTTAATTTTAGTAAAAAGATAAAAATTGATAGGAGAAACTGTTTTCGAGATAGACGCAAGAAACCAAAAAACTGTTACCTTAATAAAGCGCTTGCATATAAGCAAATTTAGTACTATTAGCATTATTATTATTAATGTAATTGTTATTAATATGACGACTAAAAACGACTCTGAAGACTTTGATGACTTTTATGTCTTCTCCTTTTTCCTATACTAAAGTGTTAGACTCAATTAATTTAGTTTAATTGTGGTTTTTCAAACATTTTATTTTAAAGCAAATTTTTGTTAAAGATTATTTATATCCAACTCTATAACTCGCTTATGGTTGGTCTTACAAAAGCAATGCAAATAACTATTTTGTATGAAATTTTATCAGCTTTAATTTTAGTAAAAAGATAAAATTTGATAGGAGTAACTGCTTTCGAGATATAAGCAAGAAACCAAAACACTGTTACCGTAATTAAGCGTTTGCATATAAGCAAATTTAGTACTATTAGTATTATTATTATTAATGTTATTGTTATTAATATGACCACTAAAGACGACTCTGAAACCTTCAGTGACTTTTATGTCTTTTTCTTTTTCCTCTACTAAAGTGTTAGACACAATTAAATTAGTTTAATTTCAGTTTTTCAAACATTTTATTTTAAAGCAAATTTTTGTTAAATATTATTTATATCCAACTCTATAACTCGCTTATAGTTAGTCCTACAAGAAAAAATGCAAATAACGATTTTGTAGGAAATTTTATCAGCTTTAATTTTGAAAGAAAGATAAAAATTCATAGGAGTAACAGTTTTCGAGATATAAGCAAAAAACCAATAAGAAAACTGTAACTGTTACTGAACAAAAATGTAATTCAGTTTTCAATGTTTGAGACGAAGACAAAAATGCAGCATTTAAAATCGACTCTGAAGACTTCAGTGACTTTTATGTCACCTTCTTTTTCTTCTAATAAAGTATTGGACCCAATAAATTAAGTGTATTTTAAATCACAAGACATTTTCTGTTAAAGCACTTTTTTTTAAATATTAATTATTTTCAATCATATATATCGCTTATGGTTAGTCTTACATGAAAAATGCAAAAAACTATTTTGTAGGAAATTTTATCAGCTTTAATTTTAGTAAAAAAATAAAAATTGATAGGAGTAACTGATTTCGAGATATAAGCAAGAAAGCAAAAAACTGTTACCTTAATAAAGCGCTTGCATATAAGCAAATTTAGTACTATTAGTATTATTATTATTAATGTTATTGTTGTAAATCTGACGACTAAAAACGACTCTGAAGACTTTTGTGACTTTTATGTCTTTTCCTTTTTCCTCTACTAAAGTGTTAGACCCAATTAATTTAGTTTAATTTCGGTTTTTCAAACATTCTTTTTTAGAGCAAATTTTTGTTAAAGATTATTTATATCCAACTCTATAACTCGTATATGGTTGGTCTTACAAAAAAAAATGCAAATAACTATTTTGTAGGAAATTTTATCAGCTTTAATTTTGAAAAAAAAAGAAAAATTGATAGAAGTAACGGTTTTCGAGATATAAGCAAAAAACCAAAGTGAAAACTGTTACAGTTAGTGAACACAAATGTAATTCAATTTTCAATGTTTGAGACGAAGACGAAAATGCAGCATTTAAAATCGACTCTGAAGACTTCAGTGATTTTTATGTCACTTCCTTTTTCTTCTAATAAAGTGTTGGACCCAATAAATTAAGTGTATTTTAAATCACAAGATATTTTCTGTTAAAGCACTTTTTTTAAATATTAATTATTTTCAAACTTATATTTCGCTTATGGTTAGTCCTACATGAAAAATGCAAATAACTATTTTGTAAGAAATTTTTTCAGCTTTAATTTTAGTAAAAAGATAAAAATTGATAGGAGTAACTGTTTTCGAGATATAAGCAAGAAACCAAAAAACTGTTACCTTAATTAAGCGCTTGCATATAAGCAAATTTAGTACTATTATTATTATTATTATTAATGTTATTGTTATTAATTTGACGACTAAAGACGACCCTGAAACATTTGGTGACTTTTATGTCTTCTCCTTTTTCCTCTACTAAAGTGTTAGACACAATTAATTTAGTTTAATTCCGGTATTTCAAGCATTTTATTTTAAAGCAAATTTTTGTTAAATATCATTTATATCCAACTCTTTAACTCGTTTATGCTTTGTCCTACAAGAAAAATGTAAATAACTATTTTGTTGGAAATTTTATCAGCTTTAATTATGGAAGAAAGATAAAATTTGATAGGAGTAACTGTTTTTGAGATATAAGCAAAAAACCAATAAGAAAACTGTAACTGTTCCTGAACAAAAATGTAATTCAGTTTTCAATGTTTGAGACGAAGACGAAACTGCAGCATTTAAAAACGACTCTGAAGGCTTCAGTGACTTTTATGTCACCTCCTTTTTCTACTAATAAAGTATTGAACCCAATAAATTAAGTATATTTTAAATCACAAGACATTTTCTGTTAAAGCAATTTTTTTTTAAATATTAATTATTTTCAATCATATATCTCGCTTATGGTTAGTCCTACATGAAAAATGCAAATAACTATTTTGTTGGAAATTTTATTAGCTTTAATTATAGTAAAAAAATAAAAACTGATAGGAGTAACTGTTTTCGAGATATAAGCAAAAAACCAAAGTGAAAACTGTAACAGTTATTAAACAAAAATGTAATTCAGTATTTAATGTTTGAGATTAATTAAGTGTATTTTAAATTACAAGACATTTTCTGTTAAAGCACATTTTTTTAATTATTAATTATTTTCAAACTTATGTCTTGCTTATGGTTAGTTCTATATGAAAAATGCAAATAACGATTTTGAAAAAAATTTTATCAGCTTTAATTTTGGTGAAAAGGTAAAAATTGATAGGAGTAACTGTTTTCGAGATATAAGCAAGAAACCAAAAAACTGTTACTTTAATTAAGCGCTTGCATATAAGCAAATTTAGTACTATTAGTATTATTACTATTAATGTTATTGTTATTAATTTGACGACTAAAGACGACTCTAAAACATTTGGTGACTTTTATGTCTTCTCCTTTTTCCTCTACTAAAGTGTTAGACACAATTAATTTAGCTTAATTCCGGTTTTTCAAGCATTTTATTTTAAAGCAAATTTTTGTTAAATATTATTTATATCCAACTCTTTAACTCGTTTATGCTTAGTCCTACAAGAAAAATGTAAATAACTATTTTGTTGGTTCAATGTTTGAGACGAAGACGAAACTGCAGCATTTAAAAACGACTCTGAGGGCTTCAGTGACTTTTATGTCACCTCCTTTTTCTTCTAATAAAGTATTGGACCCAATAAATTAAGTGTATTTTAAATCACAAGACATTTTCTGTTAAAGCACTTTTTTTTTAAATATTGAATATTTTCAAACTTACATCTCGCTTATGGTTAGTCCAACATGAAAAATGCAAATAACTATTTTGTTGGAAATTTTATCAGCTTTAATTTTAGTAAAAAGATAAAAATTGATAGGAGTAACTGTTTTCGAGATATAAGCAAGAAACCAAAAAACTGTTAACTTAATTAAGCGTTTGCATATAAGCAAATTTAGAACTATTAGTATTATTATTATTAATGTTATTGTTATTAATATGACGACTAAAGACGACTCTGAGACATTTGGTGACTTTTATGTTTTCTCCTTTTTCCTCTACTAAAGTGTTAGACACAATTAATTTATTTTAATTTCAGTATTTCAATCATTTTATTTTAAAGCAAATTTTTGTTAAATATTATTTAAATCCATCTCTATAACTCGCTTATGCTTGGTCCTACAAGAAAAATGCAAAAAACTATTTTGTAGGAAATTTTATCAGCTTTAATTTTAGTAAAAAGATAAAAATTGACAGGAGAAACTGTTTTCGAGATAGAAGCAAGAAACCAAAAAACTGTTACCTTAATAAAGCGCTTGCATATAAGCAAATTTAGTACTATTAGCATTATTATTATTAATGTTATTGTTATTAATATGACGACTAAAAACGACTCTGAAGACTTTGGTGACTTTTATGTCTTCTTCTTTTTCCTATACTAAAGTGTTAGACTCAATTAATTTAGTTTAATTGCGGTTTTTCAAACATTTTATTTTAAAGCAAATTTTTGTTAAAGATTATTTACATCCAACTCTATAACTCGCTTATGGTTGGTCTTACAAAAGCAATGCAAATAACTATTTTGTATGAAATTTTATCAGCTTTAATTTTAGTAAAAAGATAAAATTTGATAGGAGTAACTGCTTTCGAGATATAAGCAAGAAACCAAAACACTGTTACCTTAATTAAGCGTTTGCATATAAGCAAATTTAGTACTATTAGTATTATTATTATTAATGTTATTGTTGTAAATCTGACGACTAAAAACGACTCTGAAGACTTTTGTGACTTTTATGTCTTTTCCTTTTTCCTCTACTAAAGTGTTAGACCCAATTAATTTAGTTTAATTTCGGTTTTTCAAACATTCTTTTTTAGAGCAAATTTTTGTTAAAGATTATTTATATCCAACTCTATAACTCGTATATGATTGGTCTTACAAAAAAAATGCAAATAACTATTTTGTAGGAAATTTTATCAGCTTTAATTTTGAAAAAAAAAGAAAAATTGATAGAAGTAACGGTTTTCGAGATATAAGCAAAAAACCAAAGTGAAAACTGTTACAGTTAGTGAACACAAATGTAATTCAATTTTCAATGTTTGAGACGAAGACGAAAATGCAGCATTTAAAATCGACTCTGAAGACTTCAGTGATTTTTATGTCACTTCCTTTTTCTTCTAATAAAGTGTTGGACCCAATAAATTAAGTGTATTTTAAATCACAAGATATTTTCTGTTAAAGCACTTTTTTTAAATATTAATTATTTTCAAACTTATATTTCGCTTATGGTTAGTCCTACATGAAAAATGCAAATAACTATTTTGTAAGAAATTTTTTCAGCATTAATTTTAGTAAAAAGATAAAAATTGATAGGAGTAACTGTTTTCGAGATATAAGCAAGAAACCAAAAAACTGTTACCTTAATTAAGCGCTTGCATATAAGCAAATTTAGTACTATTAGTATTATTATTATTAATGTTATTGTTATCAATTTGACGACTAAAGACGACTCTGAAACATTTGGTGGCTTTTATGTCTTCTCCTTTTTCCTCTACTAAAGTGTTAGACACAATTAATTTAGTTTAATTCCGGTTTTTCAAGCATTTTATTTTAAAGCAAATTTTTGTTAAATATCATTTATATCCAACTCTTTAACTCGTTTATGCTTTGTCCTAAAAGAAAAATGTAAATAACTATTTTGTTGGAAATTTTATCAGCTTTAATTTTGGAAGAAAGATAAAATTTGATAGGAGTAACAGTTTTCGAGATATAAGCAAAAAACCAATAAGAAAACTGTAACTGTTCCTGAACAAAAATGTAATTCAGTTTTCAATGTTTGAGACGAAGACGAAACTGCAGCATTTAAAAACGACTCTGAAGGCTTCAGTGACTTTTATGTCACCTCCTTTTTCTACTAATAAAGTATTGAACCCAATAAATTAAGTATATTTTAAATCACAAGACATTTTCTGTTAAAGCAATTTTTTTTTAAATATTAATTATTTTCAATCATATATCTCGCTTATGGTTAGTCCTACATGAAAAATGCAAATAACTAATTTGTTGGAAATTTTATTAGCTTTAATTATAGTAAAAAAATAAAAACTGATAAGAGTAACTGTTTTCGAGATATAAGCAAAAAACCAAAGTGAAAACTGTTACAGTTACTGAACAAAAATGTAATTCAGCTTTCAATGTTTGAGACGAAGACGAAAATGCAGCATTTAAAATCGACTTTGAAGACTTCAGTGACTTTTATGTCACCTCCTTTTTCTTCTAATAATGTATTGGACCCAATAAATTAAGTGTATTTTAAATCACAAGGCATTTTCTGTTAAAGCACTTTTTTTTTAAATATTAATTATTTTCAAACTTATATCTCGCTTATGATTAGTCCTACATAAAAAATGCAAATAACTATTTTGTAGGAAATTTTATCAGCTTTAATTTTAGTAAAAAAATAAAAATTGTTAGGAGTAACTCTTTTTGAGATATAAGCAAGAAACCAAAAAAACTGTTACCTTAATTAAGCGCTTGCATATAAGCAAATTTAGTACTAAAAACAACTCTGAAGATTTTTTGTGACTTTTATGTCTTCTCCTTTTTCCTCTACTAAAGTGTTAGACCCAATTAATTTAAGTTTAATATTGGTTTTTCAAACATTTTATTTTAAAACAAATTTTTGTTAAAGATTATTTATATCCAACTCTATAACTCGCTTATGGTTGGTTCTACAAAAATCTAAACTAAATTAATTGGGTCTAACACTTTAGTAGAGGAAAAAGGAGGAGACGTAAAAGTCACCAAAGTCTTCAAAGTCGTTTTTAGTCGTCATATTAATAACAATAACATTAATTATAATAATACTAATAGTACTAAATTTGCTTATATGCAAACGCTTAATTAAGGTAACAGTTTTTTGGTTTCTTGCTTATATCTCGAAAACAGTTACTCCTATCAATTTTTAACTTTTTTTCAAAATTGAAACTGATAAAATTTCCTACAAAATAGTTATTTGCATTTTTTTGTAGGACTAACCATAAGCGAGTTATAGAGTTGAATATAAATAATCTTTAACAAAAATTTGCTTTAAAATAAAATGTTTGAAAAGCCGATATTAAAATAAATTAATTGGGTCTAACACTTTAGTAGAAGAAAAAGGAGAAGACATAAAGTCACCAAAGTCTTCAAAGTTGTTTTTAGTACTAAATTTGCTTATATGCAAGCGCTTAATTAAGGTAACAGTTTTTTGGTTTCTTGCTTATATCTCGAAAACAGTTACTCCTATCAATTTTTATCTTTTTACTAAAATTAAAGCTAATAAAATTTCCTACAAAATAGTAATTTGCATTTTTCTTGTAGGACCAACCATAAGCGAGTTATAGAGTTGGATATAAATAATATTTAACAAAAATTTGCTTTAAAATAAAATGTTTGAAAAACTGAAATTAAACCAATTTAATTGTGTCTAACATTTTAGTAGAGGAAAAGGAAAAAGACATAAAAGTCACTAAAGGTTTCAGAGTCGTCTTTAGTCGTCATATTAATAACAATAACATTAATAATAATAATAATACTAATAGTACTAAATTTGCTTATATGCAAACGCTTAATTAAGGTAACAGTGATTTGGTTTCTTGCTTATATCTCGAAAACAGTTAATCCTATCAATTTTTATCTTTTTACTAAAATTAAAGCTGATAAAATTTCCAACAAAATAGTTATTTACATTTTTCTTGTAGGACCAAGCATAAACAAGTTATAGAGTTGGATATAAATAATATTTAACAAAAATTTGCTTTAAAATAAAATGCTTAAAAAACCGGAATTAAACTAAATTAATTGTGTCTAACACTTTAGTAGAGGAAAAAGGAGAAGACATAAAAGTCACTAAATGTTTCAGAGTCGTCTTTAGTCGTCATATTAATAACAATAACATTAATAATAATAATAATACTAATAGTACTAAATTTGCTTATATGCAAACGCTTAATTAAGGTAACAGTTTTTTGGTTTCTTGCTTATATCTCGAAAACAGTTACTCCTATCAATTTTTATTATTTTTTCAAAGTTAAAGCTGATAAAATTTCCTACAAAATAGTTATTTGCATTTTTTTGTAGGACCAACCATAAGCGAGTTATAGAGTTGGATATAAATAATCTTTCACAAAAATTTGCTTTAAAGTAAAATGTTTAAAAAACCGATATTAAACTAAATTAATTGGGTCTAACACTTTAGTAGAGGAAAAAGAAGGAGACATAAAAGTCACTAAAGGTTTTAGAGTCGTCTTTAATCGTCATATTAATAACAATAACATTAATAATAATAATACTAATAGTACTAAATTTGCTTATATGCGAACGCCTAATTAAGGTAACAGTTTTTTGGTTTCTTGCTTATATCTCGAAAACAGTTACTCTTATCAATTTTTATCTTTTTACTAAAATTAAAGCTGATAAAATTTCCTACAAAATAGTAATTTGCATTTTTTATGTGTGACTAACCATAAAATGTCTTGTGATTTAAAATACACTTAATTTATTGGGTCCAATACTTTATTAGAAGAAAAAGGAAGTGACATAAAAGTCACTGAAGTCTTCAGAGTCGATTTTAACTGCTGCATTTTTGTCTTTGTCTCAAACATTGAAAACTGAATGAATTACATTTTTGTTCAGTAACAGTTACAGTTTTCATATTGGTTTTTTGCTTATATCGCGAAAACTGTTACTCCTATCAATTTTTATCTTTCTTTCAAAATTAAAGCTGATAAAATTTCCTACAAAATAGTTATTTCCATTTCTTTTGTAAAACCAACCATAAGCGAGTTATAGAGTTGAATATAAATAATCTTCAACAAAAATTTGCTTTAAAATAAAGTGTTTGAAATACTGAAATTAAACTAAATTAATTGTGTCTAACACTTTAGTAGAGGAAAAAGAAGAAGACATAAAAGTCACTAAAGGTTTTAGAGTCGTCTTTAATCGTCATATTTATAACAATAACATTAATAATAATAATACTAATAGTACTAAATTTGCTTATATGCGAACGCCTAATTAAGGTAACAGTTTTTTGGTTTCTTGCTTATATCTCGAAAACAGTTACTCCTATCAATTTTTATCTTTTTACTTAAATTTAAGCTGATAAAATTTCCTAGAAAATATTTATTTGCATTTTTCATGTAGGACTAACCATAAGCGAGATATAAGTTTGAAAATAATTAATATTTAAAAAAAAAGTGCTTTAACAGAAAATGTCTTGTGATTTAAAATACACTTAATTTATTGGGTCCAATACTTTATTAGAAGAAAAAGAAGGTGACATAAACGTCACTGAAGTCTTCAAAGTCGATTTTAAATGCTGCATTTTCGTCTTCGTCTCAAACATTGAAAACTGAATTACATTATTGTTCAGTAACAGTTACAGTTTTCTTATTGGTTTTTTGCTTATATCTTGAAAACAATTACTCCTATCAATTTTCATCTTTCTTTCAAAATTAAAGCTGATAAAATTTCCTACAAAATAGTTATTTGCATTTTTTGCTGCATTTTCGTCTTTGTCTCAAACATTGAAAACTGAATTATATTTTTGTTCAGTAACAGTTACAGTTTTCTTATTGGTTTTTTGCTTATATCTCGAAAACAGTTACACCTATCAATTTTTATCTTTCTTTCAAAATTAAAGCTGATAAAATTTCCTACAAATATTTATTTGCATTTTTCTTGTAGTACCAACCATAAGCGAG
The DNA here is from genome assembly GCF_031307605.1 of Tribolium castaneum. Taxonomy (NCBI): domain Eukaryota; kingdom Metazoa; phylum Arthropoda; class Insecta; order Coleoptera; family Tenebrionidae; genus Tribolium; species Tribolium castaneum. The sequence continues at coordinate 3,250,039 of NC_087404.1, forward strand.
TTATAGAGTTGGATATAAATAATCTTTAACAAAAATTTGCTTTAAAATAAAATGTTTGAAAATCCAAAATTAAACTAAATTAATTAAGACTAACACATTAGTAGAGGAAAAAGGAGAAGACATAAAAGTCACCAAAGTCTTGAAAGTCGTTTTTAGTCGTCATATTAATAACAATAACATTAATAATAATAATACTAATATTACTAAATTTGCTCATATGCAAGCGCTTAATTAAGGCAACAGTTTCTTGCTTATATCTCGAAAACAGTTACTCCTATCAATTTTTATCTTTTTACAAAAATTAAAGCTTATTAATGCTGCATTTTTGTCTTCGTCTCAAACATTAAATACTGAATTACATTTTTGTTTAGTAACTGTTACAGTTTTCACTTTGGTTTTTTGCTTATATCTCGAAAACAGTTACTCCTATCAATTTTTATCTTTCCTTCAAAATTGAAGCTGATAAAATTTTTTACAAAATAGTTTTTTGCATTTTTTTTGTAGGACCAACCATAAGCGAGTTATAGAGTTGGATATAAATAATCTTTAACAAAAATTTGCTTTAAAATAAAATGTTTGACTATAACTTTTGTACAGTAAATGTTTTTATACCAGTTTATAATGAGTTTTTAATTTTAGACAATTTCTTGCCTAAAAACACAGATCACAGATGATCTCTTGCATTGAAATGAGAAAACGCTCAGATAACACAAAATAAGCTTTATTTTTCCTTAGAAAAACTAAGCTTTAATTTAGAAAGAAATTCAATATTATAAGTATTATTATTATTATTATTATTATTATTATTATTATTATAATTATAATTATTACTTTTATTACTATTATTATTATTATTATCATTATTATTATTATTATTATTATTAAAAACCGATTATAACTTTTGTATAGTAAATGTTTTTATTGTATTTTAAAACACAAGGCATTTTCTGTGCTTTTAAAGCACTTTTTTTTAAATATTAATTATTATCAAACTTATATCTCGCTTATGGTTAGTCCTACATGAAAAATGCAAATAACTATTTTGTAGAAAATTTTATCAGCTTTAATTTTAGTAAAAAGATAAAAATTGATAGGAGTAACTGTTTTCGAGATATAAGCAAGAAACCAAAAAACTGTTACCTTAATTAAGCGTTTGCATATAAGCAAATTTAGTACTATTAGTATTATTATTATTAATGTTATTGTTATTAATATGACGATTAAAGACAATTTTGAAACCTTTAGTGACTTTTATGTCTTCTCCTTTTTCCTCTACTAAAGTGTTAGACACAATTAATTTAGTTTAATTTCAGTATTTCAAACATTTTATTTTAAAGCAAATTTTTGTTAAATATTATTTATATCCATCTCTATAACTCGCTTATGCTTGGTCCTACAAGAAAAATGTAAATAACTATTTTGTAGGAAATTTTATCATCTTTAGTTTTAGTAGAAAGATAAAAATTGATAGGAGTAACTGTTTTCGAGATATAAGCAAGAAACCAAAAAACTGTTACCTTAATAAAGCGCTTAAATATAAGCAAAATTAGTACTATTAGTATTATTATTATTAATGTTATTGTTATTAATATGACGACTAAAAACGACTCTGAAGACTTTGGCGACTTTAATGTCTTCTCCTTTTTCCTCTACTAAAGTGTTAGACACAATTAATTTAGTTAAATTCCGGTTTTTCAAGCATTTTATTTTAAAGCAAATTTTTGTTAAAGATTATTTATATTCAACTCTATAACTCGCTTATGGTTGGTCTTACAAAAGAAATGCAAATAACGATTTTGTAGAAAATTTTATCAGCTTTAATTTTGAAAGAACGATAAAAATTGATAGGAGTAATTGTTTTCGAGATATAAGCAAAAAACCAATAAGAAAACTGTAACTGTTACTGAAAAAAATGTAATTTAGTTTTCAATGTTTGAGACGAAGACGAAAATGCAGCATTTAAAAACGACTCTGAAGACTTCAGTGACTTTTATGTCACCTCCTTTTTTTTCTAATAAAGTATTGGACCCAATAAATTAAGTGTATTTTGAATCACAAGACATTTTCTGTTAAAACACTTTTTTTTAAATATTAATTATTTTCAAACTTATATCTCGCTTATGGTTAGTTCTACATGAAAAATGCAAACTACTATTATGTAGGAAATTTTATCAGCTTTAATTTTAGTAAAAACATAAAAATTTATAGGAGTAACTGTTTTCGAGATATAAGCAAGAAACTAAAAAACTCTTACCTTAAATAAGCGCTTGCATATAAGCAAATTTAGTGCTAAAAACAACTCTGAAGACTTTAGTGACTTTTATGTCTTCTTCTTTTTTCTCTACTAAAGTGTTAGACCCAATTAAATTAGCTTAATATCGGTTTTTCAAACATTTTATTTAAAAGCAAATTTTTGTTAAAGATTATTTATATCCAACTCTATAACTCGCTTATGGTTGGTCTTACAAAAAAATGCAAATAACTATTTTGTAGGAAATTTTATCAGCTTTAATTTTGAAAAAAAGATAAAAATTGTTAGGAGTAACTGTTTTTGAGATATAAGCAAAAAACCAATAAGAAAACTGTAACTGTTACTGAACAAAAATGTAATTTAGTTTTCAATGTTTGAGACGAAGACGAAAATGCAGCATTTAAAATCGACTCTGATAACTTCAGTGACTTTTATGTCACCTCCTTTTTCTTCTAATAAAGTATTGGACCCAATAAATTAAGTGTATTTTAAATCATAAGACATTTTCTGTTAAAGCACTTTTTTTTTTAAATATTAATTATTTTCAAACTTATATCTCGCTTATGGTTAGTTCTACATGAAAAATGCAAACTACTATTATGTAGGAAATTTTATCAGCTTTAATTTTAGTAAAAACATAAAAATTGATAGGAGTAACTGTTTTCGAGATATAAGCAAGAAACCAAAAAACTCTTACCTTAAATAAGCGCTTGCATATAAGCAAATTTAGTACTAAAAACAACTCTGAAGACTTTAGTGACTTTTATGTCTTCTTCTTTTTTCTCTACTAAAGTGTTAGACCCAATTAAATTAGTTTAATATCGGTTTTACAAACATTTTATTTAAAGCAAATTTTTGTTAAAGATTATTTATATCCAACTCTATAACTTGCTTATGGTTGGTCTTACAAAAAAATGCAAATAACTATTTTGTTGGAAATTTTATCAGCTTTAATTTTGAAAAAAAGATAAAAATTGTTAGGAGTAACTGTTTTCGAGATATAAGCAAGAAACCAAAAAACTGTTACCTTAATTAAGCGTTTGCATATAAGCAAATTTAGTACTATTAGTATTATTATTATTAATGTTATTGTTAATAATATGACGACTAAAGACGACTCTAAAACATTTAGTGACTTTTATGTTTTTTCCCTTTTCCTCTACTAAAGTGTTGGACACAATTAATTTAGTTAAATTCCGGTTTTTCAAGCATTTTATTTTAAAGCAAATTTTTGTTAAATATTATTTATATCCAACTCTATAACTCGCTTATGGTTGGTCCTACAAGAAAAATGCAAAAAACGATTTTGTAGGAAATTTTATCAGCTTTAATTTTGAAAGAAAGATAAAAATTGATAGGAGTAACAGTTTTCGAGATATAAGCAAAAAACCAATAAGAAAACTGTAACTGTTACTGAACAAAAATGTAATTTAGTTTTCAATGTTTGAGACAAAGACGAAAATGCAGCATTAAAATTGACTCTGAAGACTTCAGTGATTTTTATGTCACTTCCTTTATCTTCTAATAAAGTATTGGACCCAATAAATTAAGTGTATTTTAAATCATAAGACATTTTCTGTTAAAGCACTTTTTTTTTAAAGATTAATTATTTTCAAACTTATATCTCGCTTATGGTTAGTTCTACATGAAAAATACAAACTACTATTATGTAGGAAATTTTATCAGCTTTAATTTTAGTAAAAACATAAAAATTTATAGGAGTAACTGTTTTCGAGATATAAGCAAGAAACCAAAAAACTCTTACCTTAAATAAGCGCTTGCATATAAGCAAATTTAGTACTGAAAACATCTCTGAAGACTTTAGTGACTTTTATGTCTTCTTCTTTTTTCTCTACTAAAGTGTTAGACCCAATTAAATTAGCTTAATATCGGTTTTTCAAACATTTTATTTTAAAGCAAATTTTTGTTAAAGATTATTTATATCCAACTCTATAACTCGCTTATGGTTGGTCTTACAAAAAAATGCAAATAACTATTTTGTAGGAAATTTTATCAGCTTTAATTTGGAAAAAAAGATAAAAATTGATAGGAGTAACTGTTTTCGAGATATAAGCAAGAAACCAAAAAACTGTTACCTTAATTAAGCGTTTGCATATAAGCAAATTTAGTACTATTAGTATTATTATTATTAATGTTATTGTTAATAATATGACGACTAAAGACGACTCTGAAACATTTAGTGACTTTTATGTCTTCTCCTTTTTCCTCTACTAAAGTGTTAGACACAATTAATTTAGTTTAATTTCAGTTTTTCAAACATTTTATTTTAAAGCAAATTTATGTTAAATATTAAAAACTATAAAATGGCTTAGATTGCCTAAAAACACAGATCAAACATGATCTTTTGCATAGAAATGAGAAAACGCTCATGTAACACAAAATAAGCTCCATTTTTCCTTATTAAATGTATTATTATTACTTTTGTTACTATTACTTTTATTATTATTATTATTATTATTATTATTATTAAAAACCGATTATAACTTTTGTATAGTAAATGTTTTTATACCAGTTTTAAAATGAGTTTTTAATTTTAGACAATTTCTTGCCTAAAAACACAGATCACAGATGATCTCTTGCATAGAAATGAGAAAACGCTCATATAACACACAAAATAAGCTTCATTTTTGCTTAGAAAACTAAGCTTACTTTTATTACAATTATTATTATTTTTATTATTATTATTATTATTATTATTATTACTATTATTATTAATATTATTACTATTATTATTAATATTATTACTATTATTATTATTATTATTATTATTATTATTAACTTTTGTATAGTAAATGTTTTTATACCAGTTTTAAAATGAGTTATTAATTTTATTCAATTTCTTGCCTAAAAACACAGATCACAGATGATCTCTTGCATAGAAATGAAAAACGCTCATATAACACACAAAATAAGCTTCATTTTTGCTTAGAAAACTAAGCTTACTTTTATTTCTATTATTATTTTTATTATTATTATTGATATTATTATTATTATTATTATTATTATTATTATTATTATTATTATTATTACTATTATTATTGTTATTATTATTATTATTATTAAAAACTTATATTAAACAGACAGAAAACGTCGTATTCTGACACAAAAAAACGAATTACGTTATAGACTTGACGAGAACGGCGTATCTCGGACTCTTATAGGGTCAAAAGGTGTCAGTTTGGATTAAAGCAAATTATTTTTGTTGACTCTCAGTCTGAATTGTTCATCAGTTCAAACAAAAACGGCTTATTTTAGACGATCTTTTGCTTTGAACAAGAAAACTTACATCGAACAGACTAAAAACGTATTAATCTGGCATAAAAGAGCAATTTATGTATCACTTTGCATAAAGGCAGCTAATCCTATTCGTTTCATTGCTTAAAATAGACAAAATTGTTAATAAATCTAACAAAAACGCTGTATTCTAGCACAAAATACTAATTACATTATAGTTCCGACGAGAATAGCTTATTTGGAATGATTCTATGCTTCCAAACGAGTAAATTTTTATTAAACAGATTTCAAACATCATGTTTTGTCCTAAAAAGACATTTTATATTGCAGTTTGTATTAAAACAAAATATTTTCGTTGATTCTTTGTTAGAAGCACCAAACCTAACATTAAAGAATCTGAATACTTTGTATTCGGACACAAACCACCGAATTTTGTATCAGTTTAGACAAAAACGGTTGATTTTCGACAATATTTTGCTTTGAACAAGAAAACTTATATCAAACTGACTAAAAACGTTTTATTTTTGCACAAAACAAAAGATTTGCGTTACAGTCTTAAAGCTGATTCATGCCACAGTTTGGATAAAAACCAATTATTTTTGTTAATTCATTGTTACAAACAAGAAACCTTACATCAAAAAAACTGAAAACCCCTTATTTAGGCACAGAAATTCGAATTACGTTTCAGTCTGGACAAAAACTGCTTATTTTAGACGATCCTTTGTTTTGAACACGAAAACTGACATTAAAAAGATTAAAAACGTTTTATTCTGGCTGAAAACTGCAAATTATATATTACTCTAGATAAAAGCAATTTATTCTAATTACTCCTTTACTTAGAATAGAGTAAACTTGAATAAAACTTAATGAAAACTTTAAATTTCGTCTCAAAGAAATAATTTACGTTATAGTTTTGACCAGCTCTGTTTATTTCAAACGAAATTATAATTCGAAACTAATGAACTTTTATGGGGCAGATGCAAAACCACATATTACCATATAAAGCGTTGTTTTAAAGCAAAGTATTACCTTTTGTAACAAGAAATTTCACGTCAAAGAAACTGAAAACTTCGTATCCATACATATATATCGAATTACGTATCAGTTTAGGCAAATACAGCTTATTTTAAACGATTCCTTGCTATAAACAAGAAAAATTTTGTCAAGCATATTGAAAACGTCTTATTCTCGAAAATAAGAGCAAAGTATGTATCAGTTTTAACAAAAGCGGATTACTCTGTTTGATTCTATGCTTAGAGTAGAGTAAACTACTATAAAACGTAATGAAAACTCTATATTCAAGCTCAAAAGAACAAATTACGTTATAGTTTTGACAAAAAAAATATTTCGGACGATTACATACTTCGAAGTAAGCAAACTTTAATTGAACATGTGCAAAAGCTAATACTTTGCTTTAAAATAACGATTTATGTGGTAATATGGTATTTTGCATCTGTCCTATAAAAGTTTACTCGTTTCGCTCCATTGAATCATTCGACATAAATTATTTTGACACAACAACGAAATTAATTTTTTTTTTAAACTGTAACATGTCGTTTTTATAAAACGAACTAAGACGTTTGGCATCTGTTTAGTGAAAGTTTTCTCGTTTGGGGGCATAAAATCGTTTGAAATTAACAGTTCTGGTCAAAACTATAACGTAAATTATTTCTTTGTATCACTTTAAAGATTTGCGTTAGTCTTGACGAGAACTGTTAATTTCAAACGATTCTATGCTTTGAAACCAGTATACTTTCACTGAACAAAGGCAAAACGTCTGATTTCGCCTTTAAAAAACGATTTATGTCACAGTTTAAATTAAAACCAATGATTTTCGTTTATTCATTGTTACAAACAAGAAACCTTACATCAAAGAAACTGAAAACCTCTTATTCAGGCCCAGAAAATCAAATTACGTTTCAGTCTGGACACAAATTGCTTATTTTAGCCGATTCTATCTTTTGAACACGAAAACTTACATTAAAAAGATTAAAAACGTCTTATTCTGGCTCAAAACTGGAAATTATGTATTAGTTTGGATAAAAGCAGTTTATCCTGATTACTCCTTTGCTTAGAATAGAGCAAACTTGTATAAAACTTAATGAAAACTTTAAATTTCGTCTCATAGAAATAATTTACGTTATAGTTTTGACCAGAACTGTTAATTTCAAACGATTTCATGCCCTCAAACGAGAAAACTTTCACTAAACAGATGCCAAACGTCTTAGTTCGTTTTATAATAACGACATGTTGCAGTTAAAACAAATAATTATTTTCGTTGTTGTTGTGTCAAAATAATTTATTTCGAATGATTCAATGGAGCGAAACGAGTAAACTTTTATAGGACATATGCAAAATAACATATTACCACATAAATCGTTATTTTAAAGCAAAGTATTAGCTTTTGCACTTGTTCAATTAAAGTTTGCTTACTTCGAAGTATGTAGTCGTCCGAAATAATTTTTTTTTGTCAAAACTATAACGTAATTTGTTCTTTTGAGCTTGAATATATAGTTTTCATTACGTTTTATAGTAGTTTACTCTACTCTAGGCATAAAATCAAACCGAGTAATCCGCTTTTGTTAAAACTGATACATAATTTGCTCTTAGTTTCGAGAATAAGACATTTTCAATATGTTTGATAAAATTTTTCTTGTTTATAGCAAGGAATCGTTTAAAATAAGCTGTATTTGCCTAAACTGATACGTAATTCGATATTTGTGCATGGATACGATGTTTTCAGTTTCTTTGACGTGAAATTTCTTGTTGCAAAAGGTAATAATTTGCTTTAAAACAACGCTTTATATGGTAATATGTGGTTTTGCATCTGCCCCATAAAAGTTCATTAGTTTCGAATCATAAAATCGTTTGAAATAAACAGTGCTAGTCAAAACTATAACGTAAATTATTTCTTTGAGACGAAATTTAAAGTTTTCATTAAGTTTTATACAAGTTTACTCTATTCTAAGTAAAGGAGTAATCAGGATAAATTGCTTTTATCTAGAGTAATATATAATTTGCAGTTTTTGTATTCAAAACAAAGGACCGTCTAAAGTAAGCAGTTTTTGTCCAGACTGAAACGTAATTCGAATTTCTGTGCCTGAATAAGGGGTTTTCAGTTACTTTGATGTAAGGTTTTATGTTTGTAACAATGAATTAACGAAAATAATTGGTTTTTATCCAAACTGTGGCATGAATCGTTTTTAAAAGACGAAATAAGATGTTTTTCCTCTGCACAGTGAAAGTTTACTCGTTTCAAAGCATAGAACCGTTTGAAATTAACAGCTCTCGTCAAGACTATAACGCAAATCTTTTGTTTTGTGCTAAAATAAGACGTTTTTAGTCAGTTTGATATAAGTTTTCTTGTTCAAAGCAAAATATTGTCAAAAATCAACCGTTTTTGTCTAAACTGATACAAAATTCGGTGGTTTGTGTCCGAATACAAAGTTTTCAGATTCTTTAATGTTAGGTTTGCTGCTTCTAACAAAGAATCAACGAAAATATTTTGTTTTAATACAAACTGCAATATAAAATGTTTTTATAGGACAAAACATAATGTTTGGCATCTGTTTAATAAAAATCTACTTGTTTGGAAGCATAGAATCATTCCAAATAAGCTATTCTCGTCGAAACTATAATGTAATTAGTATTTTGTGCTAGAATACAGCGTTTTTGTTAGATTTATTAACAATTTTGTCTATTTTAAGCAATGAAACGAATAGGATTAGCTGCCTTTATCCAAAGTGATACATAAATTGCTCTTTTGTGCCAGATTAATACGTTTTCAGTCTGTTCGATGTAAGTTTTCTTGTTCAAAGCAAAAGATCGTCTTAAATAAGCCGTTTTTGTTTGAACTGATAAATAATTCAGACTGAGACTCAACAAAAATAATTTGTTTTAATCCAAACTGATACCTTTTGACCCTATAAGAGTCCTATAAGAGTCCGAGATACGCCGTTCTCGTCAAGTCTATAACGTAATTCGTTTTTTTGTGTCAGAATACGACGTTTTCTGTCTGTTTAATATAAGTTTTTAATAATAATAATAATAACAATAATAATAATAATAATAATAATAATAATAATAGTAATAATAATAATATTAATAATAATAATAATGAAAATAATAATAGTAATAAAAGTAAGCTTAGTTTTCTAAGCAAAAATGAAGCTTATTTTGTGTGTTATATGAGCGTTTTCTCATTTCTATGCAAGAAATCATCTGTGATCTGTGTTTTTAGGCAAAAAATTGTCTAAAATTAATAACTTATTTTAAAACTGGTATAAAAACATTTACTATACAAAAGTTAATAATAATAATAATAATAATAATAATAATAATAATAATATTAATAATAATAATATTAATAATAATAATAATAATAATAATAATAATAATAAAAATAGTAATAAAAGTAAGCTTAGTTTTCTAAGCAAAAATGAAGCTTATTTTGTGTGTTATATGAGCGTTTTCTCATTTCTATGCAAGAGATCATCTGTGATCTGTGTTTTTAGGCAAGAAATTGAATAAAATTAATCTCATTTTAAAACTGGTATAAAAACATTTACTATACAAAAGTTAATAATAATAATAATAATAACAATGATAATAATAATAATAATAATAATAATAATAATATTAATAATAATAATAATAAAAATAATAATAATAATAATAATGATAATAATACTTATAATAATGAATTTCTTTCTAAATTAAAGCTTAGTTTTTCTAAGCAAAAATGATGCTTATTTTGTGTTATCTGAGCGTTTTCTCATTTCTATGCAAGAGATCATCTGTGATCTGTGTTTTTAGGCGAGAAATTGTCTAAAATTAATAACTCATTTTAAAACTGGTATAAAAACATTTACTATACAAAAGTTAATAATAATAACAATAATAATAATAATAATAATAATAATAATAATATTAATAATAGTAATAATAGTAATAGTAACATAAGTAATAATAATAATAATACTTTTAATAAGGAAAAATGGAGCTTATTTTGTGTGTTACATGAGCGTTTTCTCATTTCTATGCAAAAGATCATGTGTGATCTGTGTTTTTAGGCAATCTAAGCCATTTTATAGTTTTTAATATTTAACAAAAATTTGCTTTGAAATAAAATGTTTGAAAAACTGAAATTAAACTAAATTAATTGTGTCTAACACTTTAGTAGAGAAAAAAGGAGGAGACATAAAAGTCATTAAAGTCTTAGAGTTGTTTTTAGTCGTCATATTAATAACAATAACATTTATAATAACAATACTAGTAGTACTAATTTGTTTATATGCAAGCGCTTAATTAAGGTAACAGTTTTTTTTGTTTTTTGCTTAAATCTTGAAGACAGTTACTCCTATCAATTTTGACTTTTTCACCAAAATTAAAGGTGATAAAATTTCCTACAAAATAGTTATTTGCATTTTTCATGTAGAACTAACCATAAGCGAGATATAAGTTTGAAAATAATTAATAATTAAAAAAAAGTGTTTTAACAGAAAATGTCTTGTGATTTAAAATACACTTAATTTATTGGGTCCAATACTTTATTAGAAAAAAAAGGAGGTGACATAAAAGTCACTGAAGTCTTCAGAGTAGTTTTTAAATGCTGCATTTTTGTCTTCGTCTCAAACATTGAAAACTGAATTACATTTTTGTTCAGTAACCGTTACAGTTTTCTTATTGGTTTTTTGCTTATATCTCGAAAACATTTACTCCTATCAAATTTTATCTTTTTTTCAAAATTAAAGCTGATAAAATTTCCAACAAAATAGTTAATTACATTTTTCTTGTAGGACCAAGCATAAACGAGTTATAGAGTTGGATATAAATAAAATTTAACAAAAATTTGCTTTAAAATAAAATGCTTGAAAAACCGGAATTAAACAAAATTAAGACTAACACTTTAGTAGAGGAAAAAGAAGAAGACATAAAAGTCACTAAATGTTTCAGAGTCGTCTTTAGTCGTCATATTAATAACAATAACATTAATAATAATAATACTAATAGTACTAAATTTGCTTATATGCGAACGCTTAATTAAGGTAACAGTTTTTTGGTTTCTTGCTTAAATCTCGAAAACAGTTACACCTATCAATTTTTATCTTTTTACTAAAATTTAAGCTGATAAAATTTCCTACAAAATGGTTATTTGCATTTTTCATGTAGGACTAACCATAAGCGTGATATAAGTTTGAAAATAATTAATATTTAAAAAAAAGTGCTTTAACAGAAAATGTCTTGTGATTTAAAATACACTTACTTTATTGGGTCCAATACTTTATTAGAAGAAAAAGGAGGTGACATAAAAGTCACTGAAGTCTTCAGAGTCGTTTTTAAATGCTGCATTATCGTCTTCGTCTCAAACATTGAAAACTGAATTACATTTTTGTTCAGTAACAGTTACAGTTTTCTTATTGGTTTTTTGCTTATAACTCGAAAACAGTTACTCCTATCAAATTTTATCTTTCTTCCAAAATTAAAGCTGATAAAATTTCCAACAAAATAGTTATTTACATTTTTCTTGTAGAACCAAGCATAAGCGAGATATAAGTTTGAAAATAATTAATAATTAAAAAAAAATGTGCTTTAACAGAAAATGTCTTGTGATTTAAAATACACTTAATTTATTGGGTCCAATACTTAATTAGAAGAAAAAGGAGGTGACATAAAAGTTGCTGAAGTCTTCAGAGCCGTTTTTAAATGATGCATTTGTCTTCGTCTCAAACATTGAAAACTAAATTATATTTTTGTTCAGTAACTGTAGCAGTTTTCACTTTGGTTTTTTGCTTATATCTCGAACACAGTTACTCCTATCAATTTTTATTTTTCTTTCAAAATTAAAGCTGATAAAATTTCCTACAAAATAATTATTTGCATTTTTCTTGTAGGACCAACCATAAGCGAGTTATTGAGTTGGATATAAATAATATTTAACAAAAACTTGCTTTAAAATAAAATGTTTGAAAAACTAAAATTAAACTAAATTAATTGTGTCTAACACTTTAGTGGAGGAAAAAGGAAGAAGACATAAAAGTCACCAAGGTCTTGAGAGTCGTTTTTAGATGTCATATTAATAACAATAACATTAATAATAATAAAACTAATAGTACTAAATTTGCTTATATGCAAGCGCTTAATTAATGTAACAGTTTCTTGCTTATATCTCGAAAACAGTTACTTCTAACAATTTTTAACTTTTTACTAAAATTAAAGCTGATAAAATTTCCTACAAAATAGTTATTTGCATTTTTCATGTAGGACTAACCATAAGCGAGATATAAGTTTGAAAATAATTAATATTTAAAAAAAAAAGTGCTTTAACAGAAAATGTTTTGTGATTTAAAATACACTTAATTTATTAGGTCCAATACTTAATTAGAAGAAAAAGGAGGTGACATATAAGTCACTGAAGTCTTCAAAGTCGATTTTAAATGCTGCATTTTCGTCTTCGTCTCAAACATTAAAAACTGAATTACATTTTTGTTCAGAAACAGTTACAGTTTTCTTATTGGTTTTTTGCTTATATCTCAAAAACAGTTATTTCTATCAATTTTTATCTTTTTTTCAAAATTAAAGCTGATAAAATTTTCTACAAAATAGTTATTCGCATTTTTTTTGTAGGACCAACCATAAGCGAGTTATAGAGTTGGATATAAATAATCTTTAACAAAAATTTGCTTTAAAATAAAATGTTTGAAAAACCGAAATTAAACTAAATTAATTGTGTCTAACACTTTAGTAGAGGAAAAAGAAGAAGACATAAAAGTCACCAAAGTCTTCAGAGTTGCTTTTAGTACTAAATTTGCTTATATGCAAGCCCTTAATTAAGGTAACAGTTTTTTGGTTTCTTGCTTATATCTCGAAAACAGTTACTCCTATCAATTTTTATCTTTTCACTAAAATTAAAGCTGATAAAATTTCCTACAAAATAGTTAGTTGCATTTTTCATGTAGGACTAACCATAAGCGAGATATAAGTTTGAAAATAATTAATATTTAAAAAAAAATGTGCTTTAACAGAAAATGTCTTGAGATTTAAAATACAATTCATTTATTGGGTCCAATACTTTATTAGAAGAAAAAGGAAGTGACAGAAAAGTCACTGAAGTTTTTAGAGTCGTTTGTAAATGATGCATTTTCGTCTTCGTCTCAAACATTGAAAACTGAATTACATTTTTGTTCAGTAACTGTAACAGTTTTCACTTTGGTTTTTTGTTTATATCTCGAAAACATTTACTCTTATCAATTTTTATCTTTCTTTCAAAATTAAAGCTGATAAAATTTCCTACAAAATAGTTAAATGCATTTCTTTTGTAGGACATACCGTAAGCGAGTTAAAGAGTTAGATATAAATAATCTTTAACAAAAATTTGCTTTAAAATTAAATGTTTGAAAAACTGAAATTTAACTAAATTAATTGTGTCTAACACTTTAGTAGAGGAAAAAGGAAAAGACATAAAAGTCACTAAAGGTTTCAGAGTCGTCTTTAGTCGTCATATTAATAACAATAACATTAATAATAATAATACTAATAGTACTATATTTGCTTATATCCAATCGCTTAATTAAGGTAACAGTTTTTTGGTTTCTTGCTTATATCTCGAAAACAGTTACTCCTATCAATTTTTATCTTTTTACTAAAATTAAAGCTGATAAAATTTCCTACAAAATAGTTATTTGCATTTTTCATGTAGGACTAACCATAAGCGAGATATAAGTTTGATAATAATTAATATTTAAAAAAAAAGTGCTTTAACAGAAAATGCCTTGTGATTTAAAATACAATAAAAACATTTACTATACAAAAGTTATAATCGGTTTTTAATAATAATAATAATAATAATAATAATAATAATAATAATAATACTTATAATAATGAATTTCTTTCTAAATTAAAGCTTAGTTTTTCTAAGGAAAAATGAAGCTTATTTTGTGTTATTTAAGCGTTTCCTCATTTCTATGCAAGAGATCATCTGTGATCTGTGTTTTTAGGCAAAAAATTGTCTAAAATTAAAAACTCATTTTAAAACTGGTATAAAAACATTTACTATACAAAAGTTATAGTCGGTTTTTAATAATAATAATATTAATAATTATTTTAATATTAATTTAGTTTAATTTCGGTTTTTCAAACATTTTATTTTATATCAAATTTTTGTTAAAGATTATTTATATCCAACTCTATAACTCGCTTATGGTTGGTTCTACAAAAAAAATGTAAAAAACTATTTTGTAAAAAATTTTATCAGCTTTAATTTTGAAGGAAAGATAAAAATTGATAGGCGTAACTGTTTTCGAGATATAAGCAAAAAACCAAAGTGAAAACTGTAACAGTTACTAAACAAAAATGTAATTCAGTATTTAATGTTTGAGACCAAGACAAAAATGCAGCATTTACTGTCACCTCCTTTTTCTTCTAATTAAGTATTGGACCCAATAAATTAAGTGTATTTTAAATCACAAGACATTTTCTGTTAAAACACATTTTTTTTAATTATTAATTATTTTCAAACTTATATCTTGCTTATGGTTAGTTCTACATGAAAAATGAAAATAACGATTTTGAAGGAAATTTTATCAGCTTCAATTTTGGTGAAAAGGTAAAAATTGATAGGAGTAACTGTTTTCGAGATATAAGCAAACAACAAAAAAACTGTTACCTTAATTAAGCGCTTGCATATAAGCAAATTTAGTACTAATAGTATTGTTATTATTAATGTTATTGTTATTAATATGACGACTAAAGACGATTCTGAAAACTTTAGTGACTTTTATGTCTCCTCCTTTTTCCTCTACTAAAGTGTTAGACACAATTAATTTAGTTTAATTTCGGTTTTTCAAACATTTTATTTTAAAGCAAATTTTTGTTTAATATTATTTAGATCTAACTCTATAACTTGCTTATGCTTGGTCCTACAAGAAAAATGTAAATAACTATTTTGGTGTTTTTGAGATATAAGCAAAAAACCAAAGTGAAAACTGTTACAGTTACTGAACAAAAATGTAATTCAGTTTTCAATGTTTGAGACGAAGACTAAAATGCAGCATTTAAAAACGACTCTGAAGACTTCAGTGACTTTTATGTCACCTCCTTTTTCTTCTAATAAAGTATTGGACCCAATAAATTAAGTGTATATTAAATCACAAGACATTTTCTGTTAAAGCAATTTTTTTTTAAATATTAATTATTTTCAAACTTATATCTCGCTTATGGTTAGTCCAACATAAAAAATGCAAATAAATATTTTGTAGAAAATTTTATCAGCTTTAATTTTAGTAAAAAGATAAAAATTGATAGGAGTAACTGTTTTCGAGATATAAGTAAGAAACTGTAACCTTAATTAAGCGCTTGCATATAAGCAAATTTAGTAATATTAGTATTATTATTATTAATGTTAATGTTATCAATATGACGACTAAAAACGACTCTCAAGACTTTGGTGACTTTTATGTCTTCTCCTTTTTCCTCTACTAAAGTGTTAGTCTTAATTAATTTAGTTTAATTTCGGTTTTTCAAACATTTTATTTATTTTTATTTTTATAGAAGTAACTGTTTTCGAAATATAAGCAAAAAAACAATAAGAAAACTGTAACTGTTACTTAACAAAAATGTAATTCAGTTTTCAATGTTTGAGACAAAGGCGAAAATGCAGCATTTAAAATCGACTCTGAAGACTTCAGTGACTTTTATGCCTCCTCCTTTTTCTTCTAATAAAGTATTGGACCCATTAAATTAAGTGTATTTTAAATCACAAGACATTTTCTGTTAAAGCACTTTTTTTTTAAATATTAATTATTTTCAAACTTATATCTCGCTTATGGTTAGTCCTACATGAAAAATGCAAATTACTATTTTGTAGGAAATTTTATCAGCTTTAATTTTAGTAAAAATTTAAAAATTGGTAGGTGTAACTGTTTTCGAGATATAAGCAAGAAACCAAAAAACTGTTACCTTAATTAAGCGTTTGCATATAAGCAAATTTAGTACTATTAGTATTATTATTATTAATGTTATTGTTATTAATATGACGACTAAAGACGACTCTGAAACATTTAGTGACTTTTATGTCTTCTCCTTTTTCCTCTACTAAAGTGTTAGACACAATTAATTTAGTTTAATTTCAGTTTTTCAAACATTTTATTTTAAAGCAAATTTATGTTAAATATTAAAAACTATAAAATGGCTTAGATTGCCTAAAAACACAGATCAAACATGCATAGAAATGAGAAAACGCTCATGTAACACAAAATAAGCTCCATTTTTCCTTATTAAAAGTATTATTATTACTTTTGTTACTATTACTTTTATTATTATTATTATTATTATTATTATTATTATTAAAAACTTATATTAAACAGACAGAAAACGTCGTATTCTGACACAACTTAAAACACAGATCACACATGATCTTTTGCAAAGAAATGAGAAAACGCTCATATAACACAAAATAAGCTTCATTTTTGCTTAGAAAACTAAGCTTACTTTTATTACTATTATTATTATTTTTAATATTATTATTATTATTATTATTACTATTATTATTATTATTATTATTATTATTATTATTATTATTATTATTATTATTATTATTATTATTATTATTATTATTATTATTATTATTATTATTATTATTATTATTATTATTATTATTATTATTAACTTTTGTATAGTAAATGTTTTTATTCCAGTTTTAAAATGAGTTTTTAATTTTAGACAATTTCTTGCCTAA
Source organism: Tribolium castaneum (assembly GCF_031307605.1). Classification (NCBI taxonomy): domain Eukaryota; kingdom Metazoa; phylum Arthropoda; class Insecta; order Coleoptera; family Tenebrionidae; genus Tribolium; species Tribolium castaneum. The sequence continues at coordinate 3,267,279 of NC_087404.1, forward strand.
AAACACAGATCACAGATGATCTCTTGCATAGAAATGAGAAAACGCTCAGATAACACAAAATAAGCATCATTTTTGCTTAGAAAAACTAAGCTTTAATTTAAAAAGAAATTCATTATTATAAGTATTATTATCATTATTATTATTATTATTATTATTATTATTATTATTAATATTATTATTATTATTATTATTTCTTTTATTACTATTATTATTATTATTATTATTAACTTTTGTATAGTAAATGTTTTTATACCAGTTTTAAAATGAGTTTTTAATTTTAGACAATTTCTTGCCTAAAAACACAGATCACAGATGATCTCTTGCATAGAAATGAGGAAACGCTCATATAACACACAAAATAAGCTTCATTTTTGCTTAGAAAACTAAGCTTACTTTTATTACAATTTTTATTATTTTTATTATTATTATTATTATTATTACTATTACTATTATTATTAATATTATTACTATTATTATTATTATTATTATTATTATTATTATTATTATTATTAACTTTTGTATAGTAAATGTTTTTATACCAGTTTTAAAATGAGTTATTAATTTTATTCAATTTCTTGCCTAAAAACACAGATCACAGAAGATCTCTTGCATAGAAATGAAAAACGCTCATATAACACACAAAATAAGCTTCATTTTTGCTTAGAAAACTAAGCTTACTTTTATTTCTATTATTATTTTTATTATTATTATTGATATTATTATTATTATTATTATTATTATTATTATTATTATTACTATTATTATTGTTATTATTATTATTATTATTAAAAACTTATATTAAACAGACAGAAAACGTCGTATTCTGACAACAAAAAAACGAATTACGTTATAGACTTGACGAGAACGGCGTATCTCGGACTCTTATAGGGTCAAAAGTTATCAGTTTGGATTAAAGCAAATTATTTTTGTTGACTCTCAGTCTGAATTGTTCATCAGTTCAAACAAAAACGGCTTATTTTAGACGATCTTTTGCTTTGAACAAGAAAACTTACATCGAACAGACTAAAAACGTATTAATCTGGCATAAAAGAGCAATTTATGTATCACTTTGCATAAAGGCAGCTAATCCTATTCGTTTCATTGCTTAAAATAGACAAAATTGTTAATAAATCTAACAAAAACGCTGTATTCTAGCACAAAATACTAATTACATTATAGTTCCGACGAGAATAGCTTATTTGGAATGATTCTATGCTTCCAAACGAGTAAATTTTTATTAAACAGATTTCAAACATCATGTTTTGTCCTAAAAAGACATTTTATATTGCAGTTTGTATTAAAACAAAATATTTTCGTTGATTCTTTGTTAGAAGCACCAAACCTAACATTAAAGAATCTGAAAACTTTGTATTCGGACACAAACCACCGAATTTTGTATCAGTTTAGACAAAAACGGTTGATTTTCGACAATATTTTGCTTTGAACTAGAAAACTTATATCAAACTGACTAAAAACGTCTTATTTTTGCACAAAACAAAAGATTTGCGTTACAGTCTTAAAGCTGATTCATGCCACAGTTTGGATAAAAACCAATTATTTTTGTTAATTCATTGTTACAAACAAGAAACCTTACATCAAAAAAACTGAAAACCCCTTATTTAGGCACAGAAATTCGAATTACGTTTCAGTCTGGACAAAAACTGCTTATTTTAGACGATCCTTTGTTTTGAACACGAAAACTTACATTAAAAAGATTAAAAACGTCTTATTCTGGCTGAAAACTGCAAATTATATATTACTCTAGATAAAAGCAATTTATTCTAATTACTCCTTTACTTAGAATAGAGTAAACTTGAATAAAACTTAATGAAAACTTTAAATTTCGTCTCAAAGAAATAATTTACGTTATAGTTTTGACCAGCTCTGTTTATTTCAAACGAAATTATAATTCGAAACTAATGAACTTTTATGGGGCAGATGCAAAACCACATATTACCATATAAAGCGTTGTTTTAAAGCAAAGTATTACCTTTTGTAACAAGAAATTTCACGTCAAAGAAACTGAAAACTTCGTATCCATACATAGATATCGAATTACGTATCAGTTTAGGCAAATACAGCTTATTTTAAACGATTCCTTGCTATAAACAAGAAAAATTTTGTCAAGCATATTGAAAACGTCTTATTCTCGAAAATAAGAGCAAAGTATGTATCAGTTTTAACAAAAGCGGATTACTCTGTTTGATTCTATGCTTAGAGTAGAGTAAACTACTATAAAACGTAATGAAAACTCTATATTCAAGCTCAAAAGAACAAATTACGTTATAGTTTTGACAAAAAAAATTTTTCGGACGATTACATACTTCGAAGTAAGCAAACTTTAATTGAACATGTGCAAAAGCTAATACTTTGCTTTAAAATAACGATTTATGTGGTAATATGGTATTTTGCATCTGTCCTATAAAAGTTTACTCGTTTCGCTCCATTGAATCATTCGACATAAATTATTTTGACACAACAACGAAAATAATTTTTTTTTTAAACTGTAACATGTCGTTTTTATAAAACGAACTAAGACGTTTGGCATCTGTTTAGTGAAAGTTTTCTCGTTTGGGGGCATAAAATCGTTTGAAATTAACAGTTCTGGTCAAAACTATAACGTAAATTATTTCTTTGTATCACTTTAAAGATTTGCGTTAGTCTTGACGAGAACTGTTAATTTCAAACGATTCTATGCTTTGAAACCAGTATACTTTCACTGAACAAAGGCAAAACGTCTGATTTCGCCTTTAAAAAACGATTTATGTCACAGTTTGAATTAAAACCAATGATTTTCGTTTATTCATTGTTACAAACAAGAAACCTTACATCAAAGAAACTGAAAACCTCTTATTCAGGCCCAGATAATCAAATTACGTTTCAGTCTGGACACAAATTGCTTATTTTAGCCGATTCTATCTTTTGAACACGAAAACTTACATTAAAAAGATTAAAAACGTCTTATTCTGGCTCAAAACTGGAAATTATGTATTACTTTGGATAAAAGCAGTTTATCCTGATTACTCCTTTGCTTAGAATAGAGCAAACTTGTATTAAACTTAATGAAAACTTTAAATTTCGTCTCATAGAAATAATTTACGTTATAGTTTTGACCAGAACTGTTAATTTCAAACGATTTTATGCCCTCAAACGAGAAAACTTTCACTAAACAGATGCCAAACGTCTTAGTTCGTTTTATAATAACGACATGTTGCAGTTAAAACAAATAATTATTTTCGTTGTTGTTGTGTCAAAATAATTTATTTCGAATGATTCAATGGAGCGAAACGAGTAAACTTTTATAGGACAGATGCAAAATAACATATTACTACATAAATCGTTATTTTAAAGCAAAGTATTAGCTTTTGCACTTGTTCAATTAAAGTTTGCTTACTTCGAAGTATGTAGTCGTCCGAAATAATTCTTTTTTGTCAAAACTATAACGTAATTTGTTCTTTTGAGCTTGAATATATAGTTTTCATTACGTTTTATAGTAGTTTACTCTACTCTAGGCATAGAATCAAACAGAGTAATCCGCTTTTGTTAAAACTGATACATAATTTGCTCTTAGTTTCGAGAATAAGACATTTTCAATATGTTTGATAAAATTTTTCTTGTTTATAGCAAGGAATCGTTTAAAATAAGCTGTATTTGCCTAAACTGATACGTAATTCGATATTTGTGCATGGATACGATGTTTTCAGTTTCTTTGACGTGAAATTTCTTGTTGCAAAAGGTAATAATTTGCTTTAAAACAACGCTTTATATGGTAATATGTGGTTTTGCATCTGCCCCATAAAAGTTCATTAGTTTCGAATCATAAAATCGTTTGAAATAAACAGTGCTAGTCAAAACTATAACGTAAATTATTTCTTTGAGACGAAATTTAAAGTTTTCATTAAGTTTTATACAAGTT